>NC_136248.1:20622500-20757500 GCF_053564925.1 Oryzias latipes
ACTACTCGCACCTTAAAGAGAAACACGGGTCGCCGGGCTGAACGGGTCGTGGTGCGAGTCCCAAGAACGTCGAACACAACCACCGGCAGCAGCTCAAAAGTAAACTTTGGTCTACTGAACACCCGCTCTCTCACCAAAAAAGGCCATCTCATCCAGGATTTGGTGGTGGACGGTAAATTAGACTTTTTATGCCTGACTGAAACGTGGCAGCAGAAGAATGTCTTCATGGATCTGAACGACGCCACTCCAACAGGGTTTGTTTATTTCTCCCAACCACGTGTCACTGGTCGTGGAGGTGGTCTTGCATTAATTTTCCGTGAGTGTTTGAGAGCAGCTCCTATAACAGTTCCTACCTTCCAGTCATTTGAGGCCACTGTATGTCAGCTTTCTGGATCCACCCCGACCATCATTGCCACTATTTACAGACCACCAAAACCTAACAAGGATTTCATGTCAGACTTTTCAACTTTTCTAACATATATCTCTGCTCTTTCACCAAATGTTTTATTACTAGGAGACCTAAATATTCACCTGGATAATGTTAACAATTCACTTACTAATGATTTCCTATCCTGTTTGGACAGTTTTGGTTTTCAACAATTTGTTGATTTTCCCACTCACTCAAAAGGACACATTCTGGACTTAATCTGCTGCTCAGGTATCATACCCATGGACTGTAAATCAAACTTCATCCCGTTTTCCGACCATATGCTTGTGACATTTAATGTCAATTTGTTTCTTTCCAAACACAAGCCTCCACGCAATATTACCTTCCGTAATGCTAAGGATATCAACCTGGAGAATTTATCTGCCCTGATCAGTGAACTCCCAAATACAGACAGTTTTACAGCTCCAGATCAACTTGTTTCACACTACAACACACACCTGCACCACATCCTCAACACACTTGCTCCACTAAAATCCAGATCTGTCTCATTCACCTATACTGCACCCTGGTACACCCCCTCTCTAAGACAGTTAAAAGCAAAAGGCCGCCAACTTGAAAGACTCTACACCAAAACCGGACTAAGTATCCATAAAGACATGTACACACAGCACATTCTCCACTATAAAGAGTGCATCTCTAAAACCAAATCTGCTTTCTACTCCAATCTCATCAATTCAAATAAAGAAAATTCAAAGATTCTTTTCTCCCTCATCTCTAACATCATCAAACCTCCTGACTCCCTTCCATCACATCTCTATTCAACTGATTTCTGCAACACCTTGGCTTCATTTTTCACCACAAAAATCCACCTTATCCATCAACAGCTCACCCCCTACTCTGCTCCATTTCTATCTTCCATTCCATCTTTTACGTCTGATGATTCGTTTTCTTCATTTACCCTACCCACAGTTAGTCAAATCTCTACATTAATTAAACAATCCAAACCTTCCACATGCCAGCTTGACCCACTGCCCACCATCCTTGTTAAAGCTACAGCTCCCTCTCTTTGTCCTCTCATCACCAACATAATCCATGCTTCCCTCTCCTCTGGAATCGTTCCTCCTGCATTGAAAACTGCTGCTGTCACTCCCATACTTAGAAAAATGGGTGCAGATCCCACAGACCTCAATAATTACCGTCCCATTTCCAACCTTCCATTCATTTCAAAAATTCTTGAGAAAACAGTATCTGCTCAACTTCAATCTCATCTGTCCTCCAATAATCTGTATGAACTTTTCCAATCTGCCTTCCGTCCCCTTCATAGTACTGAAACTGCTCTTCTAAAAATTACTAATGACCTTCTCCTCTCTGCTGACTGTGGTTTATTATCCATCCTTCTTTTACTTGATCTCAGTTCAGCTTTTGACACCATTTCTCATTCTATCCTCTTGAACAGACTCTCTTCCATTGGCATCTCTGGCACCGTCCTCTCCTGGTTTCATTCCTACCTGTCTGACCGTACTCAGTTTATCCAACTGAAATCTTTCACTTCTCATTCTGTCCCCATCACAACTGGTGTCCCTCAGGGTTCTGTGCTCGGTCCACTCCTCTTTATTATCTACCTTCTCCCGCTTGGTCATATTTTCCAAAAACACCACATCCATTTCCATTGCTATGCGGATGACACCCAGCTCTATCTTTCCAGCCAACCCAACTCCACACTGCCTCCATTAGCACTGGTTGACTGCATCAATGAAGTCAAATCCTGGTTCACCTCAAACTTTTTAAAACTCAATAGCAATAAAACTGAACTTCTTCTGATTGGCACCAAATCCACCCTGAGCAAGACCAACCATTTCTCTCTTTCCATTGACGGCTCCACCATCTCTCCCTCCCCTCAGGTAAAGAGTTTGGGTGTCATCCTCGACAGTAGTCTCTCTTTCACTTCTCACATAAACAGCGTCACCAGATCAGCCTACTTCCATCTACGCAACATCCAACGTCTACGTCCCTCCCTCACTACTCAGTCCACTGCTGTACTGGTACATAGTCTTGTTACTTCCCGCCTGGACTATTGTAACTCTCTTCTATTTGGTCTCCCACAAAAAACCCTCCATAAACTTCAAATGGTTCAGAATTCAGCAGCTCGTATCATCACACGCACTCCCTCCATCAACCATATCACACCTATTCTTCAACAGCTTCACTGGCTACCCATCCCATTCCGCATTCAATACAAAATCTTGCTCTACACATTCAAAGCCTTTCACAACCTTGCACCTCCATATCTCTCTGACCTCCTTCATGTCTCCATACCTGCTCGCTCCCTCCGCTCCTCTTCTTCTATCCAGTTTTCTGTCCCTTCTGCCCGTCTTGTCACCATGGGGAGCCGGGCATTCAGTTGCTCTGCTCCCCAGCTTTGGAACTCACTCCCCCCTGACCTCCGCAACACTGACACACTCCCACATTTCAAATCAAAGCTAAAAACTCATCTTTTCCAAATGGCCTATTCACTTAAACATTAACCTTTTCACGTTTTTATATTTTTTTATTTAATTTTGTATTTATTTAAATTGTTGTTGTTGTTTTAAGTGTTTATTGTATTTTATACTGTATACATGCTGTGCGGCGACCTTGAGTGCCCAGAAAGGCGCCTTATAAATAAAATGTATTATTATTATTATTATTCATAGGTTAATTGGCAACTCTAAATTGTCCCTAGGTGTGAGAGTGAGAGTGAATGGGTGTGTGATTGTGGACATTCTACCCTGCGACAGACTGGCGACCTGTCCAGGTTGTCCCCTGCCTTCGCCCACAAGTGGCCGGGATAGGCTCCGGCAGCCCCGTGACCCCGAAAGGGAAAAACGGTCAAGAAAATGAATGAATGAATGAATGAATAGTAAGTCAATAATAATAATAAATAATAACAATAAATATGTCAATAATATTAATAATAAATCAACAAGTCAATTAATACTTATTATCATTAAGGATAATAATAATAATAATAATAATGAATAAATAATAATACATAATAAGTCAACAAAAAGTCCAAAAGTTAACAATAGATTTACCCTAAAAAAAAGAAAGAAAAAAACCCGGAAAACAATAGATTTACCCTACTGATTCATGTGAGAGATCAATTTGTGTAACACAGATGGTATGGTGCCGGGTTTGAAGCAAACAGTCTGGCCAGTCTTATCAAAATCTGTTTCCACATAATGTTTTGAACATAGCCAGACTGTATTACTAGTTGGTAACCACAGTGATCCATCTGGGTTAGCTCTTTTGATTGCTAAGGCCCATTTTTTCCTTAAGTCTGAATCCATTGGAAACCTGCAAGAAAAGTTCAGTCACTGAGTTTGAAATTTATAAATCTATATTACTATTATAGCCTAGTCCTAGTATACTGTATACAGGTTTAACACAATAAAGTTTACATTTATGTCGACTGCAAATTATACGTACATCATGCAGCATGTTCATAATAGCCCAGCAGCATCATGCATGTCAACACGTGTACTATTAATGACTCCCCTGCAGCATAAAAAGAAAAGAAAATAGTACATACCTGTGAAATGTTATGCCTTTCTCCTTCGTGGAGTCATTTCTCAGATGTTGGCAGTTGAAACCCGCACAATGAACTGGCATTTTGCAAAAAAATGTATTCACATGCATGCAGCAGTGACTTGACCTCACCAAGATGGTGGTGCTCTCCTCCCATGAGGAATCACGTGATGTCTCCTCTAGCAATATAACTCATTGGAAATATCCTACATGTTATAGTTTGGTTAATGTTTTACATGTCAACATACATATGGAAGAAAAAGGGAGTGATTGCAAACAAAAATAAATGTCAAAGATTGAAATCTCAGAAACTTCAGGCATCATTGAGAAAACTATGTTGTGCAGCAGTGAAAGACTACCCAATCTTACAAAAGTGTATGAAGCTATGACCAATCGAGTGTTAATACTAAAATAGAGTTATCTGCATTTAGTAAAAAACCGAACAATGCAGGATAACTATCTCTGCTGTATACTGTAGCATGGTGGTGGAAACTTAATGCTTTTTTTTTTTTTTGCCATCACCTAACCTAAACAAACTGTTAGGGTGCAAATAAGCAACCTAAGTGTTCAAAGGCTGAACATATATAAACTGGAGTTTTACCAAAAAATAAAAGATGTATTAAAGTTCATCTCAAAAGGAAATTAAAAAGTTATGAAAAAAGTTCCAATTTAAGTCCCATCATAATACAAAACTGATGGTGTTGTAAACAACAATGGGCAAAACCTCTACCACGTTAATGGCCATCTATTTAAGCAATAAATGTATATTTAGCAGTTTCCTTCTTATTATTAGAGTGTTGGCTAATCAACGTTATACTAACAAGTTTTTTAATGACTAACTATGGAAATTAAATACCTTTAATTGCTGTGATTAAACATTTAAAATCTTTTTTTTTATAAAGAAAAACAGTTTCAAAACATGAAGATAGTACGTTTTGCACATGACTATGATGCCAGATTCAACTCACAGTCTACATTTTCTATCATCAGATCAGTATCAGGGCAAATCTGTGATCATAAAATCTTGTGTTTACCATAGCAAACTTGCTAGATATCTTGATTAAATCTAAATCCTGAAAATATTTTAAGTTGGGTATTTTAATGTGAGTTGTTGTTGAAAGTTTCAATTTCTTTTATCTGAAAGAAAGAAAATCCTCTCCCTTCGTGAAGGATTATTGATTCACTCAATTCCTTCACATGTGAGAATATATATGGTTGCACATCTGGAAAACGCCAGCAGCCAGACAGAAAATGTAAAATTGCTGGGAATTTATGTAAAATAGTTCCTTTCTTGATAAACTGGTGCAAACCTCATTGAGAAAAAGTAACTAGTGACTCTGAAATTGAGGTCAGAGAAAATTACTTGTTTATTTTTTTGTGAGAAACATTTCTGGTTAATTATATAGAATAGATTTTTAAAAATTTAAATATTGCAGGGATGTTTTGAGATGTGTCGGTAAGTTTCAGACATTTTCATGCAAAAGGACAGTTGTTGAATGAGCACCTAACTTTTGGGGGAAAAACAATAACACTATTTCTTTCAGACTTTGGGTCAAAAATTGAGCCTCTGCTTGTCATCAGCCTTCGGGCATGTTATCACCTTAAAAAAAAAAAAGAAGTAGAAAAATTAAGTGGCAGCTGAGAACAGTTCCAAGCATCCCTCTAAATGAAGACCTCCAGTTTCACATGACTGAAGTTTGATATGGTTTGCTCACATATTGCAACCATGTGCTGTGATGCAAATCTTTCCAATTCTTTACCCGGAGGAAGCAGGGAAATCATTTTAGCTGCGGTATCAACGACTGAGCTTACTGGCGGTCATCACACACAGCCAGATCACGCATGATCAAATGCATGCATACATACAGTGTACCGTAAATGAATTCAGCCCTCATTGGGTCAGACAGCCTAGAGAGTAAAGGCACTAAAAGCGGTTGTGGGTCCCTGGAGTCCTGCCAATCAAGCGCTGAGAGATTAGTTATAATTGTGCATGTTTGTGTGTGTGGAGCTACAGTTACCATAGGAGGCTAATGAAGTGTCAGTCACATCCACATATGTAAACACAGACAGTTTTCACAGTGTAATAGTGTTGTGAAGAATAGCTGCCTGTTCTTAGAGCTGGCAGATTTGAAGGAAAGTGAAAGCTTGTGAGCACAGATTCATCAAAGTCTCTGAGGAATGAAAGTTCAACAAATTATCAAATTGAAGTTTAGGTAATTAATCCTCTTTGATTTTAATCATACTGGAATAAAAAGGTGGTGTTTACATAGACGCTTAATTTGAAGTTCCCTGCTGGACAGTTAGAAAAAGGAGCGTCATTATTCACTTAGAGATTTTACCTCTGTCTCCAAAATACAGCAAATGTAAGACTGTAATTGCTTTGTAATTGCAATGGCTCTGCCAAGAGTGAGTAACCTCTGAAGGGAAGAGACAAGACTTGGAGATTCTTAAAAAAGAGGTGTCTTTCTAAGTACTGCAGTAAAAAATCATTTTAATTTTAAAAAAATAAAAATGAAAACTAGACATTTTTCTTTAAAATGTGTTTTTCAAAAAGTGCAACTGCCTGGCGACCTGTTCACAGTGTACCCTGCCTTCGCCCAACACTAGCTGAGTTTGGCTCCAGCAACCCCCATTGAGCGAGATATAAAGATGGATGGGGGGATGGAGGTTTTGGACTGGGGCAAACCCGTGGAGTAGTCCCACTCATGCATTTGTAGAACATGCAAACTCCACACTGTAATGACCTTGCTAGAATTTGAACCAGCACCTTTTTTGGTGTGAGGCCACAATACTAACCACCTTGCAGCTCAAAACAGATTTCTTTTGTTCCGTAACAAAAAAAATATCAGTTTGTTCACATTTCAGCCTAAATTCTTATATAAAGATTGGTAAAAGTAGCCGTATCATGTTGACTCAAAGTGTATACCATAAAAGACAAAAGAAAACAACCCATCCTGTCTTGACTGACAGATGAAAGGGATAAACAGACCGGCTTTGCTCAGTAATTGGAGGCTGCAGTTTTTTATCCTTATATGTTTTTTATACAGCCTCTTTTTCCATTTTACTTTGCAGCCTCTTCTTTCTTTGCCACAACAAGTCACTTTGCTTGGATTCAGCTCTGTATCTGTATTTTAAATGACACAATTACACAGGATCCCGCAGTGAAAATTACGGATGTTTTTCACTATTTCTCTCCACTGAGACACTATGACCCCCCTTGCCTGGCTCCTGTATCTCCCCTCCTTTTTCCCCGTGCTTCCATTCTTGCCACTCTTTCCACCTGTCCTATTTTGCGCTGCTCCCACTGTTGCCCTTTTCTTCTTGATAAACATTCGCTTTGGTGGGAGTATCGGCGACTGAGAGGAAATAATAGCTAAATGGTCTTGTTTGTGAGCTCTCTGCACGGTGAGCTGACAAAAGCGCTTTGCAGGTAGTGCCTCTGCTGTCACCACAAAACAAGTCATCGAAAAGACTTTCTTAAGGATGACATGAAGTACTGCTCAAACCCAAACACTAGGCGTGAGAGAAATGAAAGAATATCAGCAGGCAGAACCATAGAGACGGAAAAAATGTTTTTCTTTTCTTTTTTTTTATTCATTCGAAGCAAAGCAAACATGGGATTCTTTTCAGCACTCTAAACCTACAGCTTATGGAGCCGGAAGGCCTTTTAAGAGTGAAGCCAAGTATTCATACTCTCTGCTGGTGTTGAATCTGCTTTCAAGACAAAACCTTCACCCACTGCTGTGTTGCTCAAACGCACTGAGGTGCAAAGAGGCAAGTGATGCTCGAACGGAGCATCCGGCTGGATCGGATTTGAGGTGGCACTTCAGCCACGAGTCTCTTGAAGCACGTCAAGTCTATTTTGTTGAACACACAGGTGTTCCAGGCTTTTCTAACATTTACCAAGTTTAATTTAGCATCTCTTTGTGCACTAAAGAGCAAAATAAGAGCCAGTATAAAACTGTAATTGCTTTGTATTTCTCTTTGCTTGTCCAAGGGTGAGATATATCTACAGAAGGAAACAAGAAATGCTATTTATTACATTTCAAAAACACATGCATTATTAATTCCTGCATTGTTCATGCAGCAGGGATTTTTCTTTTTTTTATTGTTAAGAAAATAAAAAAAACAATTTAAAAAGAAAACAGAAATGTATACCAGTATGTATTTTCTGTAATTTTTCTATTTTATTTTAAAGTTTTACAATTTTGTGTTGAATCTATTAATAACATAAAAATATCAAAATTAAAAAAGATTAAAAAATTAAAGATTAAAAGATTAAATTAGAAATGTTATCTTAAAATGATCCAGTCATTCACTTATACAGTTATTTCAGAGCAGTTTTACCAGGCTCCATAATCAAGGCCAGTTAAACACCCGTCCCAAACACCACTCACAAGTTGTGGTGTAATTCAGGCACCATCGGAAAACACTGCATTACTATCCATCATAACACACGCCATAAGGACCAAAGAACCATTAAACATTTACATCATCTGAGGGGTTCAATTAGACTGCTGCACACAGAGCTCCCGGCCCAGAGCCTGAAAGAGCCCACATCCATTCACAGCCATAGAGCAGCAGATCGAAGAACATAAAAGTGCGTGCTCCCAAACAAATCCCACCAGTGGACCCCTGGGAGGGCAGGGGAAGGAAAGAGGAGGGGGGACAGGATGAATAAATCTGTTTATTTCAGATCAACATACTGCTGCATTTCTGCTGTCACAGGAAACACAAAGAGCACAGGATGCATGCCTTCTAAAAGCTTTGATGCAGATGATATGAGACAGCATGGGCTGTTTGAGTCTGACTTCAGGCACAGAAATATATGATATCAGCGGGCAAACTGTCAGTTACATGCATTATCTGAAGAACATTGCGCGTTTTGGAGTTTTACTTCTAATAAAAAGTTCATTACATTACAAGTCTTGGCTAATATAGATACAATTCACAACAATTTATGCATCATGCGACATACCTATATATGTAGTAAGTGCCATTTATTTTTTAAAAATGAATATGGTGAGAACTTTTAAGACTTTTAGATATCAGGATTTTGTCTTACAAAGCCATCATACTAGAGAAGCTTAATCTGACATCAAGAAAGATTGTCGATTCTTGTTCGGCCCAGTGAAGTCTACAGCTCCAGACTAGTCAATGTAAGCGGGTAGTCGAGCTGCGTTTTGTTGTAACAGGAGACAGGGAAGTCTCACGCTCCTTAACCCTTTTAGATGGCCAACATTGAGCAGCAGGCAAAATAATTCTATTTTTCCATCAATATTTCAGCACCAGCTCAGGACAAACAAAGCCAGGGGCTTTGACCGTAATGGTCCATCTGTCTATAGATTGTCCAGACATCACTGTATGAGTGTCCTTTGACACCAGAAAATAAGCCTTGACATCAAGGTAACCCCCCCTCCCCTCCATGCAACACACATACACAGGAATGGAGGATGTCAGAAAGCCTGGAAGGCAAAGAGCACCCTTCTTTATTTTGATGATTCCTCACAGATGGTCTCTTAAGGTTGCAGCCGGAGATCAAGTTTCAACAGTATGAATGAAGCTACAACTCAGCTATCAAGACGCATTGGCTCCTTCAGAAAACACAAATGACATCAACAACCAATATCTCTACTTATATGTTTAATTTCAAACCTACTACACCATAAATATGGGTTTTACCTCCTAAAGTATTGACGTGCATCCTTTTTACAGAACAAATTCTTTCAAACTCATCCATTACATCAAAAGGAGCTTGCAAAAAACAGCCTCTCCTCCACTGTGGACTACTCCTCCTCAATTAAAACATATATCTCAGTCCATATGAGGCTACCAATGAATATCAAACGTACACGAATGAATAATTGATCAATAATAAGCTAGTAGATTTAGTATCCTGGACTACAAATCACTCCTTGTTGAGGATGACCTCATCATCTTTGCCAGGCCCATTAGCTTTCTACGCCAACCTCCAGGGACTGGTCCATTAACCCCTCATACCTGCTAAGTAAAGGAGCATTAAGTGAAGTACTGAAAGATACAACTGGCAGTTTATTGAAGCATATGTTTTTTAAAACAATGGGTGGCAAAACCAGATAAAGAGGTTGATAGTTTTTTCAGAAGACAAGAAAGCAGTAGGAATGATCCAGTTTTGGATCACATTCACTCTTTTATGAAATTCTGATGAGAAAACTCCGCAGTCAGTAAAATAAGAGCCTCCAGCGTCTGAGGTTATACACAAACCATGGTGGGGCAGAGCCACATTGCCTTATAATTGGTGATAATTAACTCTGTGTGGTTATTGTTCCTGTCTTATTGTAGTTTGGAGGGGCAGATCAGTAAAAATGAGAACATTGTTCATGGTGATATGTTGATTGAAGGCACAGAAAAGATGAACACAGCATATTCTGATTTATTTTTTTGTTTTTCAATTGCTGATGGTCAAAAACTTTCTAAAAATACTGGCGCAATCCAGTCACTATTGTGCTTACCAAAGTAATAAACGATTTTCTTTTACAGAAAGCCATAATAATAATGATGTGAGAGTCAGAATATATTTTTTCCGTCTAAAAAGATATTTTAAAAGAAAAAAAAACATGGACAATTGTATTTATTCAGGATTAAAACTTCTTTTGAAAAAGAAGGTTTTTTTTATATATTTATGAGTGCAACTTTCATGTTATTTAAAGCAAGACCAACTGTTTACTTTCTTGGTAAACACAAAACCTTAAATCAATTATTTTTAGCATGGCCGCCCCTTCTTTGGCAGCAGCCCTGCCCAGCGCACTTCATCTAAAAAGGTCACAGACCCTGAACCTGAACAATAGCCTCCTTTGTCCATGTCCCGTCAGAGTGACAAGGACTTGAAGGTTAGGCGACCTGGACTCCTAAGGAGACATGGTTGCACAGGAGTGTCCATTAGGACTCAGTCCTGCGCTACCGCCAACTTTCATGTTGCGCTATTGTTACACAACTCTCCCATGAGAGGCAGCCCCCGAGTGGGTAATGAGGGGTAATTGGTCCAGGGTCAAGGATGATTAATTCCCATGGTCAGGTGTCAGCCAGTTTTTATACCTGGCAAGCTGAGGAGGCAGGTAGAAAGGAGGGGAAGATGGATGGAATATGAGATGTGGTAAATGAGTGAAAAAGTAGATGGATAGCTCAAAAAAAGAGGCCTGGACTTCAGTAAAAGTTAAAGAAGAAGGGGGGGCCTCACAGAACATAATATTTGAGGTTAATCTTCAAAAGACCACAACAAAGGCAGTGGTAAAATTAAATAAAAATAAGATTATCAGAAGGTAATGCTTAAAAAAAGTTTTAAAAAAACTGTGTGGAAAAAAAACCCTCTCATGCAGCTGCTTAGATTTGTGAACCAAGAGAAGAATATAAATTGTTAAACTAACACCAAAGCTCTGCAGAAGAAATATAGAGTATAAAATCAGACATAAGATGATCTAAAAATATAAATGCTAAACAAGATAAAATCAGTCCAAAATTCTGAAAACATTGTAAAACTATTCCAAGACGCAAAAAATAAACAATGACAAAAACAGTAGGACAAAGGTTAAAATACAAAATATTTTTCTATATTAAAAAAAGCAAAATCTATTAAAATAAAATCGGAGACAAACAAAACAAAATTTTAAATAAAACGACCCAAGCATAAGCAAAATATTGTAAAAGTCTGGAAAATGAAAATAGACACTTTGCCATGACAAAGCAAGATTCAACTACAACGACATACAAGTGACAAAGTTTTTTAAAAATAATCTTGATTGCAACAAAAAGATGTGAAGACAATACACATCTATGACAGTACTGTGCCAAATTTTAAACTTGGTATCAGTGGGAGATGTGTACTTTTTTGGTACTTGTAGTCAAAAATGGTCATAGGCACATATACAGGGCAGCTGGTGCATCAGCAGAAATTCCACAGGATCATATTTTTTCTGAAGAAAAGTTGAAAGGTCACCGGGATTTCTCCTCACCAAGCTCTTGATGCACGCTTGAGATTGATAGCTGTCCACATCACTCCTGCCTCCCCTTCAGCTTGAATAACTAATCTGAATACCCCTCCATCCATCCCTCAATTCGAACCGGGCAATTTTGGACACTGATTTTCTTGCAACCTGTCTGTGTTTGTGACATAAATGTAGGGGCCTGGCTTGTAATTGACCAGGCAAAGTCTGAGACGCCCGCCGTGTAATTGAGCGGGGGCGGAGGGGCTCTCGCAGGACTGAAAGGGTCCGAAGGTTCCTCACTGCCCATTAGACCCAGCAGGGGGTCTCCTGTGGACTTGAATATTGAGGCCCACAAAGTACACAGCATTCGGAAGAAGGACTAACACCTTTCAGCGGCTGGGACAAAGGAGAGGCAGCTGTACGGGCTAAACCAGTGTAAAGCACAGCTGATACAAAAACCACTGCCACAGCCAGCAATGCAGATTTACAATACGAACTTACAGATTTTCACAAGTTAAGAAGGTAAAGAGTTGGAAGGCGATTAGCCCAATTATTAAATAAGATTATGGGCAGAGTAATGCAGTAAGCAGTGCATGTCTTTATGTCCTCTTTTGTTTTGAGCTGAATTAAAAATATATAATTCATGGTCCAGGGAGAGGATTCAGTGGGTTTTTTATTTGTAGTATCAGACATAACTAAATAACCATGTTCATCACATTTTTTACCTTGATTCATGTGTAAAATGAATTAGATTTAAGTGTCCAACTGTCCTTTCAGGAACATTATTACTTTTTTGGCTCAGATTTCCAGTTTGTGCATCAGAATTAATCAAGCCAGCTATGATACTTAAGTAGTTTTCCAGTCTTTCTAACTATTAAGTTTGAGATTTGTGCATTTAGTTGATGCTAAAATGGTGTTGGATATACTTTCATCTGAAAACAGTTCACTGCTCCTGAATGATGTTAATGAGCTGCTACTGTCTTTCCTGCATTATCCTGGTGCAAACCAAAGGTGAAAACCAGCACCATTTCTTTGTCTTTTAAACGCTTTCCCGTCTTCTCTTAATGTCGGGACCCCGTGCTGAGCTGTGAAATACACCTATCTGGCAGATTGTTATCTTTCCCCCCCCCCTTCCATTTGACTTGCACCATTTCAGCTCAGAAACAGCCTCATCGCTTCCAGTCGAGTGAATGCAAACGAGCCGCCATGATCGCTCAGACCGGCGCGCAGCTCCATCTGCATAAGGTGAATATGCTGCAGAGGTTAGCCAGGACAGCCCCAGGAGTTAACCAGGCAGGCATTAATGATGGAAATGGCGCCTAAAGACTTAAAGTTATAAGCATGGTATGCTTTAGAGCAGAGTTTGTGTGCAAATTAGTTCAAAATACAACAGAGAAAAGACTTTTTACTCCTTTTATTTAACATGATTTCAACATTTACTAATTAATTAATTATTTTTAAAGCACATTCAGAAGATAAACACATCTAACAGGCCTGCAAAAACACTATAGTTAGAATACAAACTATTTACCATTTCTGTATTCAGTGCTACAAACTTGTTTACTCGTTTTGTTTACAACCTAACACAGCTTACAATAAGGCAGCAGGTAGACACTAGAGGCACAATGTTGACCTTTTAGTAGTTAAGACACGATGGGAAGAAAAAGGGAAGTGAAAATGATGATTCACTGGTCTCCCACAGTTACTGCTTTTTGCCAGAAAAGCCCTGCAAACGGTGATGCTCCCTTAACCTGTGGTGCAAAAAAAAGAAAGAAAGAGAAGCAGTGTGAGTTATTTAAAAAAAAAAAAAAGATCTGCCCAGCTGTTAGAAAATTTTCGGAATATTTTGTGCAAACCTGACGGCGTTGATCCTGATGAACCCAGAAGCGTCGCACGGGTCGTAGTCTCCCTGCACATCCATGCTGGAGAGAGGAAAAGTCAAGATAGAGGTTTCAGAGACAAGAAAAAAACAAAAGATTGGCATGCTAAACATAAAAGCATTAAACAACTAATTGAAATGTTGGACAACACTTCTGATTGCAGCATATAAAAGTTAGTGTTTTCATCCGCTGCAAGGACTGGATCGCTGACCATTTCTCTTCAAATGATGCTTGGATTGATTTTTCTCTAAGCGCTCGACTTTTACTTCTGCTCGTCCTGAATAATGGAGAATCAATCCGAACGGATGAAAACACCCTCATTTACAGAGACACAAAAGCCAGCATAACTCCTTTAAAAAACAATCCCATCATATCAGGTGTAAAATAAGAGCTGAAACGATTTTGTAATCTGATGTCATCCTGCAGTTTACCCACTTCTTCTAAGAAAGTAGTAAATCTCTAACTTGTGTCCGCTTGGCGTTGAGGCCGCTCTTTGTGTGGATACCTCTGCTTTGTGTGTGCGAGCGCCTCACAATGAGCGCAGAGTAATTACAGCAGTTTCTACCTGCAGCGTTTAATACACTCCCTTACGGAGTCCTCTTCTCCCCGTTGACACCCCCCAACTCCTGGTGTACAGCTTGTGCTCAATATTCAGAAGCACTTAGCAAAAAGGAAATTGCCAACAAATGATAGGATAAACATTATAGAAAAAGAAAGACCGACAACTAAATCATCAACTCTCAATACAAGGCTCCCTACCCGGCACCTGAGCACCATTATGAGTGAGTGGCTTGCAAAGAATATGGCATTTTGTGTGTGCGCGTGTTTGTGTATTCCTTGAAGAAACCCTGCCGAATAATTGAAAGCGGAGCCAGCCGAGTGTGTGCAGGGTGACATTTATGTCTCTGATGGGTGCGCTGACGGGCTGTATTACCACTGTGTTAATGACGCCGATTACTGTTGCCTGTGGAGAGCCAACAGGATGTCAGCGGGGGTTTCATGCCTAATCTGGTCTGTGTGTGAGTGTGTCATTGTGGCAGATTTTTGTGTAGCTGCAAAGAATTAAAAATGTGAGATACTGCCCGCCTCCAGGTGTATCAAAACCTGGGCCTTTTATTAAGTAATATTTTTACCTATTTTTTTGTCTAAGAAAGATATTTTATACAGATAGTTTATCCTTATAGTGGATTTCTTGCAGGAAATGGAGAGTTTTGTTTGATAAACTCAGATAAAATTGAGAACATTTTAGTTTGAGACGAATCAATTATTCAATCTAGATATCATCAGTTCATGTACATGAGATTTAAATTAAAATGTCTTCAATGTTCTTTAAATGTATACATTTAGGTTAAGAGCTACAGATGCTAACAAACTCCAGAGGATTTGCTAAATCCAAAACATAAATGTTAACGTGATGTTTTTCTAAAACCGTTGCATGTTTCTTTTGTTCGCCAGGGAAACATCTGATAAAATGAAAGCATTTTCTACCTTTTGCTTTAGTAGATATAAAAATAAAAATAGTCAAAGCTTGTTGAGAGAGCCTGAGAACACCAGAGTAGTTTTTGTCCCAGAATTAAAAACAATTATGCTTCATTTCAAGCACAAAAGTTGTACTTTTGTAAATCTTTAGCTGATTTTTTAGAACTGAAAAAATCGAGGTTGTTGCAGATGTTTTGTTTAATAAAACAGAAAGGCTTACAGGCACATATGGTATTACAAAATAATATTTTTTACCTGAGTTTCAAGGTTATGTTAAATTGGTACTCTAATTTTCTTTGCTCAATTGTTCGATTTTTCCTACACAGTGACACTGACTCTTGATAGAAGCATTTCTAGTGTGACTGAGTTTAAAAAAAAGAAAAAAAATTCTTTCTGATATTCTCATACATATACAACAAAAACGATGATTATGTCAAAGTGTGCTAGCTCGTCATAAACTGTACATGTGCGCCCATCAAAAAGTGTATCTAAAACAGAGATGCTTAAAAACTAAGCCCCTCACCATTGATTAGAGCACTTGAGGGTGTAGATGTTTTTGTATGTGTATGTGTGTCTGTGGGGTGTTTGTAATGAGTGTCTTTATAAGAAACTGGCCCCATCTGTCATTGGCTCCACCTAGACAGATGTGCTGACCAAGCTTAGGCATGTGTCCAAGAGTTGAAATGGGAAAACAAACAACGGATTGACCCCATTTTTCCTTCTATTGTACACACAATCATTTTTACTAAACCTGAAGAAATGTATCTGAGTACAGTGCTTCTGTCTCTTTCTCTTGAACTGTATTGACTTTTTGCTTTCTTGTCCACGTTCCAACTGGCCGATGAATGCCCGACTGTGTGAGCTGTGCTTTTTTTCTTTTTCTTGCCTCGCTCTTTCTGACCTGCCTAACTACCATGACACCCTGGTTCTTTTCTCTTAAAAGCTCATTGAAATCACCTCTCTCCTCCAGCAGAAAACACCATTAGCTCCCTGACTCTAGGGTACAAGTGGAGTGTGTGACTTAAGTGGAGATGGAGAGCCATATGGAGGGTTTTTTTTTCCACTTTGGTCAGTGCTGAGCCTGCCCAGAGGGCTTCAGAGGTCAGCCTCCTGAACCAGCCCACTGTTACTGCAGCGAGAAGGGCAGGGGGCTCTGGAGGTGGTGAGGTTGGGGTCAGGGGGGGACCCTACAAGGACACTTCTCTGATGTCTTTATGAGACTGGGTCACTTTAGTATGCTGATGTGGGGAGGTCATCAGAGAACTTGGACAAGCGGACTGGTCAACAAGTGAAATAGCTGCACTCTGCCTAGAGCAGCAAAGCAACATCTGTCAAGCTAGAACAAGCACACACTTTGACTCATGGACACACAGCTGCTTTCCAAACACACACACACATTTCCTCAAAAGTTCACCCACCTGACCAGCTCCTCATTGTACAGGGACTTGGGAGACTCCCGTCCCAGGATGTAGACCTGACCCTTGAAGACAGACAACTGCACTTTGCCCTCCACGTTTTCCTGGGATTTGGCTATGCAATGCCGCACAAAATCACACTCAGGACTGTACCAAAAACCTGCAACAGAAAGATTTAAAACAAACAAAAAATAGACTTGAGATAAAATTCCCTATGAATCCTTTGATAAAATCCACCTGTGAGTAACAACTGTAATTCTGCTTTAACTAATGTATAGAAGACAGTCACGCTGTTTTTCAAATACATCAAAATTTTATTTTTACTCATTTATTACCCATTAAGGGTTAATGTTGCTCAAGTGCTTAAGAGATGAAGTCTCCCTCTGAGTTATTTGGAGCAAATTTCTACTACTTATATATGTGCAAATCTCTTTTAAGACAGGCAGGCATGGCCCCCGCACTCAGGCTGCTAAGGGGACCCGTCCCTCCTTTTATCTAAGTCTTGATTGACAACAAAATCATGACATTTTGGCTCGGATTTCTTTCTTCTTTATCGTCTGACAGAAACTCGTTTCATGAGGCGTTTGTGCACTCATTTCTGACCTGAACAGTCAAGTCTGTGGGACAGATGGGCGAGGGATGTCTCTATTTGTTCAGAGGCCAGGCACACCCTACTCAGCGGGGGTCCTCCACCCATCAGAGGCCGACCTCCACCTCATCGTCTGCCCATGTTCAAAGACACGAGCCCCTCCTGCTATCATTGCTGCCGATTTGGCACAATGCGTCGTACAATTACAGCCTCACTTTTGAAAATAAACTTGATTTTCAAGTCAAAAATGTTTCTATAAGACAGACATAACTATTTTAGGTTTAAAAAGTTAATTCACGTCAAAATTTTCATTAATAGACGTTATTTTTCTTTTCTTTGGACTCAGATTTAATTTGCTGCACATTGTTTAACTGCCCAAAGAGTCACAATATATTGTGGTTTTGGTGCAGAAAACACATGCAAGACAGCTGGATTGTTAACTTAAATCCCTATCTTCCATGTACAGTCTGCACTTCTTAATGATTTAAACCCACTGTGGGTTTAATCTCTAAAGGTAACGCCATCGTATAGCTGTGTGTGTGTGTGTGTGTGGTGGTGGCGGTGGTGGTGGGGTTCTTCTTGTGTCTGCAGGGTATAAATGAAGCAGCCTAGCAGTCAGTCTGTAATAGCACTGATCCTATTATGTGAATGAAGGTGCAGACGACTGTGGATTGGGCATAAGGGAGGATTAAGACACCTGAGCCACAGAAAGCTCTCACATGTGCAAACACACACAGGAATGAATGCACACATGTGTTCCATGTGAGCTGTGCTTTAACAGCTAGATAAAAAACCCAGCAACAACTAAAATTGTAATGAAAACGATGCATTTCTGCTACTTACCATTGTAGACAAGTTCAGAGAATTTGATACCGAGTCCCTGTTTTATGCGGCGCACCTCTTTGTCCATGGTGAACGTCTCAATGTCGAGATGGGCCTTCAGCAGGATTGTGCCTCCAGGAGTTTCATATATCCCTGAAAAAACAAATAGACACTGTCAAATTTACAAATCAAAATAGCTCAATAGGTAAATAGATGCATGTCTCCTATATCAACTTGAACTGTAATACATTTGCGATCTACATATTTTTAAGTCTATCCTTAAAAGAATTATTTTAAAGTGCCTTAATTTGCAACAACTTGTCTTACCGCAATTAATACAGAGATTTTGTAAATGTAGAAAGGTTAGCTGCATAAAAGTACTCTATTAGGCAAGAGTAATAGGTCTTTCTTGGGTAACTGATAAGGTAAGAGGCAGCTGGCAGCCTGGAATGTGGATCATAGCTCTGTGAAACCCTTGTGTATCCCTTTGAGAAATTGTGGAAAAAAAGACATATTGGCATTAATCTAGTGACGTTAACAATGTCACTAGATTAAAAAAAAAAAGTAAGAGGAAGGTGGATTTCTTAAGATTCAATTTAAACTAAAGCTGACCCAAATAGCTTTGTGAGCTTCAATTTGCAACGCCTTAAATACAAATGTTGGATTTGAAAAATCTGTCTGTGCTGAAACACAACTAAAGGATGCCGTTACTTGTCCAAAACTTGAAAAAAAGATTGACGCCTGAGCTGCAACTACTTGTGTTCTTTCTGGTGTTCCTGAGCTGCAGAGGGCACGTACGGACATTTCCTGTTGTCTCTATCAGATTAATGAGTTAAAACTACCTGACAAACGCAGTTTGGCTTAAGAGGTCCAAAAGGGAACTAGCTTAACAGAGAGAAGCAAGCAATGCAAGGCTATCTGGTTAAGCTTCAAACTGTGGCAGTTTGGTTGGGCTTAAAGGGGTTAAACCCTCCAGACTGATGGTTTTAGGGGTTTTAACCTTTTTTTTGTTACAGTTAGTCACTGAAGGTATGCAAACCATGTCAACGCCTGCAGGGCTTCAGGTCTGGGATGAGGTCTTCTGAAACTAATCTTTTGGACCAAAACCAAGCAGCTCACATGAATAGATTTTTAAAATATAGAAATCCCCCCGCCTCAGTAACTGAATGTAAGTATGAGTATTTTCATATTTCAAATAGAAAAGTGAATGCATCAGAAAAGTCTTTTGAGAAACTATTTTAGACCGAATGTTTCAAAAGTTTTACAGCAGTTTGACAAGAAGCCTCAAAAGTGTGTTTCTATTGAGTCCATCAGCAAGTCAGAGGTTTGACAGTGCAATGACAGCTGGGAAATGTTAGTCTGGCACACAAGATGTCAAATGTTATGTTGTGCACTGACAACATTCTTGACAAACCATTTCAATCACCCTCCCTCCGCCTCTCTGACCCAACACAAATAAATATGACCCGGCACAAATAAGTATGTCACATTCCCAGTCGATCCCTCCCATCATCTATTGTGCTGACACGGCTGCCGCTCCGGAGAAGACCAGCAAGTACCCTCGATGGTAGTTATTCAACCACTTGGGCACCTTGTGCTTTCCTCCCCCTCCCATCGCCTTCAGAGCAGGAAACAGCTTTGATCTTTTGTTCAACTGAGGGGACAGAAAAATAGGCTTCCCATTTTCCAATTTCTACCTGCCAAGCTGCGCTGCAGCCACAGTCTGCCGGCCAGTCAATTTGCCAATCACGGAACATAGTGTCTTGAGGGAAAAGGAGTTTGTGTTCAAGCACGTGTATGTGTCATGTCAGGCTGTGCACACTGCACATCCGCTTTTTTATTTACTGCTCAGCTTGTCAAAAGAGAATGTATAGCAGAGATGGACAGGCAAACCTTTGATTGCAGTTTATCTAGGTTCATGACAGTAGAAGAGGGGAAAAAAAAGAGAGAGTGAGCTCTGATGTGAAACAGATATTTCATTTCAAAGTGCTTGACTGGTCTGAATGTTAGAAAAAATCATGTTTTGAAAGGATGTCAAGTTAAATAACTGAAAGAGACAAAGACACCTCTCAGAGCAAAGTGACAGAGACTAAAAACATTGTTACCTCGTGACTTCATGCCGATGAACCGGTTTTCCACTATGTCGATGCGGCCCACCCCATGCTTTCCTCTAGAAGAGGAAGAAATGACAACTACTTTTTTTCTGAAAGTTTGCATTTTATTCTTGGATTTGGAAATGGTTTATTTCAAGAAATTACAGCAAAAAATAAACTAAACAAACAACAGAAATGGCATTTTATTCTCTTTTTATCTTTGCGCAGCACTGTGGCTTAAAATACTGAAAATATATAGTTAGACCTATTGCCTTGTGGTTAACACTATGCAAAACAAAATTAGTTTCAGGCTGAGTTCAATTTCCCTCACTACTCTCTAACATATGAGAGACAATATGGAGCGGGACTATCTAGTCCTCTGGATTTTAACATAATTCGGATACATGGCCAAGGCTTTTTTTCTTTATTAATTTGATTTCACCCATTTAAGAATTTAAAATCTAATAAATATTAACTCTATATATTAACTATCATAATTTTGTTTTTGAACGAGTTTATTGCAGCTTTTTATTCACAGCATTGTTTGGATCACCTGTAGATATCATAAGAAGATTTATATTAACATTTTATGAAGACTATTTATGAATCCACAGTGTTCAGGTGATAAAAACGTTGATGATTAATAAAAAATAAATGTAAATACTTTTTTTTCTGTGACAAATCGTTCAAACACAATGCACTTTGGTCTTTATTTCCTAATCTAATGAGGACTGATCCACACTAGTTTTTTGCAGGGACTTCTGGGAAATTTCCAGGGCATTCGATTTGGAATTGTAGATTCAGGCAGCTCTTCAAAATGGTAAACACCCAATATATTGCACTGAGTAGTGAGTAATGAGTGAATTTGGACACAACCTCAGTCTTTTTAGTTTGGTGTCACAAAAACTTCATTAATAGGAAAAAAATGATATGGATAACAATAGATTGACCTTAAAAGGGCACAAAAATATTGTAATCTCTTATCATGACAGCTCTGTCTATAGGTGGCTGTGGGATATAGTACTGTCTCATATCACACAATTTAGAGGTAAAACATACAGTTTCTGGATTCGGGCATTTTATCTTACATCACAAAAAGTGAAAATGCACATCTGAAACTTGAGGAAAAGAAAAAAGAAAACGTTTTAACTGTGTTTTGTCAGCAAGAGTGAATTTCACCTGAAGGGAATTTCCCTTAAAACTTAACGCATGATCTAATGAACTATTTTTCCCTAAGATAAAAATTGTTTGTTTTTATTATTATAGGAGCACACTTTAACTTAACACTTTGGCAATTTAAAATCTATAATTTTTTTTTTTTAATTTCAAAAGTTTGTGTCTGTGATGAAAAGCTGAGGTGAGGAATTCCTCAATGGAGAAACACTGAAGGTTTATAATTTAAATACTGTAAAGAAATTAGTGGAACCACATGTCATTGTGTGTCACACAGGGGCAGTCAGTCACATTTTTTGGTATAAACAAAGTTATTCCACAAATTTCTTCTCTTGGGCCCCTATTAATTTCCATATTTAATAATGATTTGCCAAATTACTGCTCAAAATGTGATATTCAACTCTACGCAGATGATGCTATAATCTATTGTTTTAAAAACATCTTGGATATCTATAATTCATTGCAACAAGATTTTGACTCCATACAAAAATGGCTATCATCAAATAAATTCATTCTGAATAAAAAAAAATCCTCCTATTTGAAGGATCAAATCTAAATGAGTATTTTTCTTATTCCTTTTCCACTTCAAAGAACAGAGATTTTCTAATATCTTGGTATCTTGTTTGTTAAATACCTAGCCTGTACTATAATTTGTATTTACTTTTTCTGTTTCTCTGTATTTGTTTCCATTCTTAACTCCTCCCATTGCTTTTCAAATGTTTAGATAAATAAATAATGACACTTACCCTATTTCATTGAGGTAGGAGAAAATTTCCAGTGGTGCATTTTTGGATATGCCATTGGTCTCGTTGGTCACTTTGATAGGCACTCCTATAAAAAACCCAAAAAACAAAAACATTTCAGTACTACTCTTAAAATCAACCATTTGAAAGACTTCTACTGAACATGTTCTTTTAACCCTTGTGCTGTCCTAAGCACTTTAACATTGGGAGTTGGGTCATCTAGACCCACTAGACAGTGCTCTGAACCTTTTTTCTTCAATGATTTGTGATCTTCACTGGTGTCCATGGATTACATGAAATCTTTCCACCTTTATCCACCTTTGTCATGGTAGGAATAACACGTCAATGTAAGGGTGGGGTCATCTAAGATAGCACAAGGGTTAATTGACTTTACAGGCATTTCAGCTGATAAAAGCATAAACATGTTAATGGAAAAACTGTATATTTATCACCCAACAGACACTTTTTTTTGACATAAAATATAAAAGAATATAAGTGTATGTTTTTATAAGTGGTTTTTTTTTACATTTCGAATACTCATGACAGATTTAAAAAGGTCAAATTATTATATCAAAAAAAAATTAATTTCTGTAAAAAATAGTTTATGAAGTCTCCTTGAAAAATTCTTCGTTAATTCCAGACAGTAATAAGGTAAACATTTTGTAAACGCAGTAGTGAAAAATCCAAAAAATTCTCATTTTAGAGCTGTTACATTGTGGGTAGACCTTTACCTAATTCAATTACATTCATGTTTCTTGTCTTGTCTTCATTACTTCGATTTATTTTTTCAGTGTCCTCATGTCCATGTGCAGAAGTCAGAACCACCTGCAGATCCATCATTCCCCAGGCTATTATGTGTCTAACACTTTGAGAACATCTCATGAAGACACCTTCACTTCCTCTCCACAGCCACTTAAACCAAGTGCACATCAATTACTGTCAAAAAAAAGGTTCTCGTTCATGATTTTCTATAAGCAACTTCAGTGGATGAAGGGAGCAACGGAAGGAAAAAGAGACATGATGGAGGATTGATGTGTTTACAAAAGCAAAATAAAGGAAATGTACATCCATGTTGTGGGCCTCTTCACACATGCACACAGATGTCAGTGAAGACATCTGAAGAGAAGAGCTCCTGATTGACTTGCAGCAAGATGATTGGTCATCTTTAAATGGAGAATCTTGTTCAGAGAAAAGACAGAGCCCTATGTGTTTTTCTAAAGCACTTCACCTACTCCAGATGTCTAATAGTTTGATTAAAAGTTCCAATAGTTTAACCGAGGCCAAACACGGAGGTGTAGCTTTCGGTGGCTATGCTCTTTTTTTCTCGTTCTGCCCATCTTGCAGGTTCCATCACTCACTGGGCGCTCTTTCTCTCCTCATGATCCTTTTTCTTCAGTTTTTCTGCTCCCTAACAGTGCAAACAATGGCTGCACAGACACAGTTGTAGGAAAAATTACTGCTTTACATTTTTCCACTCCGTCTCTTTTCCCTCCTCTCTTTTTTAGCATGACAGGAGGGAGGGATGATGCTTTTTCCCTCAAAAAAGGGGAGAGCACCGGGGAATGGAGCGTTTGACGGGGGTAAAAGGTTCCTGTTGTTAAAATATTCTTTTTTAATCAATGAGAAAACTTTGGTGAGAAAGGCAGGGATGAAAAGGTGGGAGGGAGAATGAAATGAAACATTCTTGTGCTGATCTTGTGCTCAGAGGGAGGAGTAGGCTTGGGCCTTTGTGTGGACAACTAAAACAGCTTTTGTCATCGGGCACTCAATAAAAGGGGCAGAGAATATGTGTGAAAATGGACCCCAGGCCTGCAAAAAAAAAAAAAAAAAAAAAAAGAAAACCCGAAAAACCAGTCTAGTGCATCAGTGTTTTACAAAAGCACATCTCATCTCAAGCTGGAGTGAAACCAACTTCTTTCACAGTTAACATTTTCTTTGGGCAGCTGGTAAAAAGATGTGGACACCCTTTTGCTTCTACGGCCACACAAAGTAGGAAACTTCAATTTACACTCATTTATATTACCTTTTCAGCTTTACGGATCTTGTAAATATATGTAACACCTTAAACTACAGTTCCAGCTACTATAGACCCCGAAAAGTGGATCCGATAAGGCTCTACCTCACAGCTGATTGGTATTTTTGCACATCAGCCTCCCCTGCTGACCAAAGATGAAGGGACATCTATGAGGTTTGCCTCAGGCCTGGATCTGTTTTGCCATTTTCTTTTTCTTTTTTGCACAAACAAGTGACACTTTCCACTGTTCAGCCATGGCCCTTGCAGCAACATCATCTAATGAGCGCTTCTCTGAGCCTTGGGGGCTGGTGTATTCGCTGGAGTTAATACTTCCGGACTGAGAGTGAGCCCTTGGGCCAAACATCTCAGCTTTGGGCCAAATAACTGTCAGGGGTTAAGGATAAGTCTGGGTGGTCAGAAGAGAAGATAAAAAGTGCAGAAGAGGGTCAGCTTTAGAAGATGTAGAGCTCAAGATATAACTGTAATTTTTAAGAGAATTTTCACCAATAAACCGTGTTGGTTTATAAATTCATTGTAACACAATTATATTGCTGAAGACAGTATTAGGACAACACATAAAAAAATCAGTGGAAACAAGAATTTCATTTTTTAAATATTTTGAAAAAGATATATATTTTTTTAGAAAATATTTTTGCTCCCTAGTCTAGCAAATCATTTAATGCATTAAAAAAAGACTCAATAAATTAAAGAAGAATCTACAATATTTCCACTTTGCTTCAGTTCAAACTCAGGAACTGATTTAGGGAAAAAGTGACACGATGCCAATTGACAAAAATGTTCAAAACATTTCCTAAATTTCTACACCCAATACACAAAGATTTCAGTAGATTTTCAAGTGGCATGATTTTGACTTTTTTCCCAAATACATGACACAACTTAAAATAAAAATGAAACTTTATAAATAAAAAGGACATTTTGAAATGATTTTCTACAATGATTAAATCAGTTTGACAAAAAAGCACAATAGCACAACCTAAAAGAATCCAAACCCATAGTGGAAAAAAATGTGCACAGGCATCTAATTGCTGGAAGCTACTGGAGGAATAATCATTTTGGCTTTTTTTCTGCAGCTAGAGGACCTGGAATTGAGATGTTGAGCATGAACTACTAATCAAAGTTTATACGGGTAAACCATGCGGCAATTTGACATTATTCACAAATGGATAAATTGGTTTGCAACCACCCAGATCTAGATCAGTGTCTCTAAATGTCAGCATTTCAGCACCGTGGGCCTCGCCTGTGGGACAGCCTGCCTGAGGACATGAGGGTTTCATCCACTGTGGAGATTTTTAAGAACTCAAAGCCCATTTTTTAGCTTCGCTTTCAAGACGTTTTTACATTTCCTCGTGTTTACGTAATTTGATTTAAAGGACTGTTTGTTTTTGTGGAACGTGTTTGCTGGGTTCTTTTTTTAAATTATGATTATTAATTTTAGTACTATTACTAGAAGGTAAGGTCCTATATAAATAAAGTTAAATTTGAACTGAAATTGGTTTGGAATACTAACGCTGAGCTGCACAGGTGAATTGCCTCAAAATTGTGTAGTTCAGAATGCTGGGAAAGGTTGGCATGGCTCATGTTTCTATTACATGCATTTTTTTTATTTGAAAGTGATACATATGTAGAATTTAACTGACAAGCTAAAGAGTAACTAACCATTTCTAAACTCCATCTCCAGGACATCCGGGTCATTGGGGGAATCCGCTGGGTTTTTGGTCATCAAGTACAGGTCAGGTGGAGCTTGACTCTGGGGGGGAAAGAAAAAGCAATCTCATTTTCCCCCTCAAATTATTTCACAAGTCTTACTGTTAAATAACTGGACCTTATTGATAGAACAATAGTTTGGCTGCCTTTTAAAGAAATATCAGAAAAAGTCAACACATGGCAAGTGATAAGGATGAACCTGTACAAAAGATATCTTGACAGCATCAAGAGACGAGTGAGCTTTTTGCAGTTTGACTTCCCACTCTCCAGGAGACACTTCACTACAGGAAAAGTCCACGGTAAAATAACTCACATACCCATCAGACGAGCCAAAAAAACATCCGACACAAAGACAGAGTTGCTGTCATGCGAAGGCTTCTTTTTTTTCTTTTTTTAAAGCCATCCTTGTCTCCAATATTTTTCCAAGGCTTACTTTCTGAGTGACATTCCAATTTTGATCCATTTTCAACAAAGACATTTCTTACATGGCCATCAAGCAACCAAACCTAAAACCAAAGCCCACTTAAGTTGTTGTAGTTGACAGATATTTGTCACTCTCACAGTCCCTGGGTGCAGGAAGTGATTTCAATTTCAGTAAGTCATGGTTGGGACCTAGGGGAGCGTGAGTCCATCCACCAATTTGTGCTTGCAACAATTACACAGCATTAGGACAAGACGATGGCCAATGTCTCCTGAGCTGAATCAAATTGCAGGGGGGAGCATGCAAAATAACTACTGGGTGCATTTAAATGGAAAGCTTTACCAGAGTCTAAATCATCATACAATAACTAAACGGGCATCTGCTCGCCGCCTGTCACTGAGGGGGAAACGAGCAGCGCAATCACTTTCCTTCCTTTTAACTAAACACTAAAATTGACTGGGAAGGCGACTGTCTCCTTCTTTATTTTCTGCCTCAGTGCTCTGAAAGATCCCAAATGAGAGCCAGTGAAAGACAAGTATGATGACAACTCTGAAAAGCTTTCAGATGCTTATTCTACTAGAGCAGAAACAAGGAAGCCAACATTTTGATTTGGCTTTATTTGAGCCTTAGGATAAAACACGAAAAGACATACTTGAGTTTTTGTATTAACGTATTTTTAAGACTTTTTTTTTTACAGTTCATTATTACTGTTAGCGGTGATTTACAGGAAAAAAAACAATAACAAAAATTACCGAGAACATTTTTTTTATTTAAAACATTAACGTCACTATATGTGACAGTTTTAAAAGATATTCTTGTTGTAAATTACTGACTTTTCTCACTATCTTTATCATTCTTATAAAAAGATGTTGCAAAAAAGTTACTTTGAAGTGGTGAAAAAAGGTGAAAGTATATGTAGAATTTGGTTAATAAAAAAACAGATAAACTGATCAATTTTTAAAAAATGTATGTTTTTTTTAACTCTAAATACAAACATACCACAATCTAACAACAAGTCACAAGCTACTGGGTTAAAAAAAAGGGAATATGGGTTGCTTTCAGTAAGCAGAAGATCATCCATCCATCCAGGAGATCAATGCATTTCAATTTAAACCCCCTGCAGATGGACCCGTCCCAAAGCCGTGGCCCCGAAAAAGAGGAAAAAGGTAAAGATGGAGGAGGCGGGGGGCCGAGGGTATTGGTAGGAAATGGGGCGTGAAGCGCACCATCATGTAGCACAGAGCAGCTCCTTTGGCAGTCTTTGCTTTGGCGATATTGTTGTGCAAAACGCTCTCCCGTCCAGGAAAAAAAAAAAGAAGGCTGACGCATGAACCTAAAGCAAGTAAAATTCCACTTCTTTCCTCTTATTAGTTGCCTCATTGGTTTTCAATCAAAGCCAAAAGGCCTAAAAAGAGATAGAGGTAGCAGGAGGTAAGACGAGGGAGGAAAAAGGAAGAGAAATATTGGTTTGAAGTGATGCTTAATTCACTACATTTCAGGTCTATCTGTCTTATTTAAATGCAAACAGGGAAAATGGACATAAAGATAAAACAATATACATGCTTTGTGTAAAACAGATATCATGTTTGACTAAAAAAAAAAAGTTTGGTTCTTATTTTGACCTTTTAGCAGAGACAACAGACAAATGAGGGGATGCTAAGAGAGGGACACCACTTGCTAAGTACTGCAGGTCAAGCTTATCAGGCCTGAGGGTAGCGAGGGCACAGGACCGGCCCTGACCTCTTTGCTTCAAAGCACACATTCACATCCACATGTTCGCCTATGAGTCCACTTCCTACCCCTACAGGCAGCTCTCCGACCATCCATCTTTCCAGCTAGCCATGCGACCAGCGGCACACAAGTTTTCATTTCCTCCCCAGTGAGCTGAGGTTCAGCGTTTCGCTCATTTACCTCTGGTCAACACGAGCAGTGGCCCATCACCTCCCTGATCAAAGAATTAAGTGGGCCTGGGGACATGTCATGACAGAGGCTGTAATTACTGCTAAGATGATGTGTTAATGAGTTGAGACAGGTGTCGAGCTGCCTCTGGACGCTCACTAGATGCTCGTGTGTGGAGAAATAAAGAATGCAATTACATGACAAAGTCTGACCAGTGTGCAAAGCAGCGGTGCTTGGTTTCATTTCAGCTGCTACCTACTAATCTTATTAATAGTTAAAACTTAAAATACTGAATTTAGTGTTTCACATGTTACAGATTATATTCCAAAACAAGAGAGTGCTTCTTAAATAAAGGAAAAAAATAAAAAAAAATTCTTGCAACTTTGCTTTGCTTTGATTGAGTGAATAACAACCTTTTTAAGATTAAAGTTAACATTAGCAAATGCTGATGAGTAAGTAAAAATCTGTAGGTCAAAAGGAAACAATGTGGGTTATCAGGAAGGATCCAGCGTTAATCACACAGTAATCTGAACTCTCTTATCTATGGGGAAACACGTGAGCGACCATTTAGACATTTCCTAATCTGACTGCGTAGAGCAAAGAGGGAGCATTGTGTCAAAGGTGGGCGGAGCCGGGCTCCAGTTCGGTCTGGGCTCAGCCTTTAGGGCTGAAACTAAAGGAGAGGCGGACGCTGAAACATGGAGGGAGCCGCTCAGGACAAAGTGGCCTCTTTCTGATGGTCGTGAGATGCATCAGAATTTCCCATGGTTGTCTGACAGCTTGTAATAAAATTGGTTTTGTTTAAATGATAGTAGGATTTTTTGTCAATTACATCAACTTCAATTATTATTAGTCCGGCTAATGAAATAAAACATTGATTGCAAAAAATGGAAACAAATATCGGTTTTGCTCATTTTCAATCTAAAAAATATACTTTTAACAAACGTTTTTATCTATAATCACTAGGTACACATGCAAAGGTAGCTAGTTCTAAAACTTTATGAAGAAAAGTTCAACTTTTTGTGGTAAAATCCACATTAGTTACATTGTTATGGCTAAAAACAAAGCATGGAATCAGCATTGCTACCTATGAAAATGTCTAAAATGAACACCCCAGTGACTGGCATTTGCCGTTTACCAATCTCTGAGGAAGCTAAAACTTTTAAAAAGGTTTAGAAGTTACGCGTTCTGTGAAATAAAATGTTAAAACACTGTTTTATCATTCAGACAAAGGAAAGGAATTACAGGAATTATACTAAAAACAATAAAAACCCTTAAAAACAACTCTTCTAAATTGTGTCGCCTTTAAAAAAACTTAAAGTAAGCAAATAAAGTCCACAGGAAATGTCAAATAGCCAAAATCAATATTGGAGATTATAATCTGTTTTAAACATTATTTAGATCAAATTTATTCATATTTGCATTAAACCGCCCCTTAATAAAACGGATTTGGTAATTTAAGAAAGAAAAAAGTTAAAAGTCAAAATTTGAGAAAAATGTTGGTTGATCTTCTTCTTTTTGTTGTAATAAACCCTCTTAGAAGATGAAACATTTCAGACCTCCTAAAATATTTTTGAATGATTAAACTCCTTTTATGAAGATTCAAATATTATTTTGTGGCTGTCCTGATGTACTCAAATCCTTTTAGTCTTTCAGGGCTTGGGACCATAAATATTTTATTGTATTTAATACCAATATTTGATGCAATACTGGAGTAACTGGTCTAACACAAAATCCCTGAATAAAATCAGTTATGCAATCCTATGATACATAGCTATGCTTTTGAGCTGGGTTGTTTCATTCTTTTCAAAACATTTCTTCACAGGACGGCCACTAAAGAGGCGGTGAAGGGTGGGAAAGGGACAGAATGCCCCAGAGGTCTGTGAGTTACAGTGGTCTTGCCCCTGCACCTCCTCTCCAACAGAGCGGGAGCCTTCTTCTCCCTATGACACCCTGTGCATGGGGACTCATCTGTCTGGCAAACTGTCTTTGTACTTTACTGTTATTGGTGACATTTTGGTGTCACGGTGTCATGGTGAAGTGGCTCCCCTCCCACGTCGCAGCCTGCGGCAGCACAACCAGTGGAACAATGAAGTCCCGAGGAGTTGGGGCTGGAACTCAGGAGGCCCCAGCTGGGCGCAACGCTCTAACCCTTCCCCCTCCGAGGCTCCCATGAAATTGGGAATTAGCAGAAGCGTTGCTGACGACAAGTCAGTGTCTGTGTGTCCCAGGTTCTTCCCAGGGCCCGGCGAGGACCCGGGGTGAGGAGAAAGAGAGACACAGACACATTGACGAAGGGATGGGAGCTTTGGGGGTCATTTGGGGCAACCTGTATGTACTGCACTGATCTATGACCCCAGCGAGGATCAAACCCATGTCTTCACTGTGGTATCATTAAAAGAACAAGTTTGTCCCGGGTGAATTTGTCAGAGAGAGAATAAAGGTTTCACTTCAGTGTCACTCCAAATGTTCAATGTACTCAACTAAGCAAAAACAAAGTGGTCTGAAAATGGTTTCTCTCTGACAAGGAGGACCAAAAAAATGAAATTTCATTAAAAAGATGAGATTTTAAAACAGAAACTTACCTTGGGATTTTCCAGAATACCAGATTCATAACTGTAAAATAAAAGGGACCAAAGATTTTTTTTTAATGAACTGCAGCTGTTTTGTTGCTTACTTAAAATAAAAGCTGTCGACACATTCACATGCGTTCCTCTCACCTTATGTGCATGAGATTAGCATCCATGCTCCAGGGTGCCTTTGGAGTAACAGGAACTGGAATGCCAAATTTCTATAATTCCACAAAGCAGCAGTTACAAAAAAAAAAAAGTATTTTTTTTAAGAGCAAAGAAAGCTTTTATTTAAAGTAACTGGCTTGTGTCCTTCTTTTAACAATGATGTGTTAATTAACTCTGCTACCTATGAGACATTCAGTTTAAAATAAATGTAATTTTACCAATTCTGTGTTATGTAGATGTATTTTTACATGTGTTTATGATTTTTACAGTGTTGAATTAAAATATCATTACTGCCCTCTAGTGGAGGAGCCTGTAAATAGAGGTTTTGGGGTTATGAGTCAGTTTTGGAAAAGAAATACACATTTCCACCTATACTGTGATCTCACATACACCATAACCATTGCATTAAGCTCACATAGATTTTCCTGAAACAAGTTTTCTACTACATTCGGTCCAACTACATGTTTGTTACTACTTATTCGTATTTGTTTATGGCTAAATCTGTATTTTAACATTTTTAGCCATTTTATAATCTATTTCAACAGACATACACTGTCTGATTACTAAAACAGTGTGCAAATACCTGCGCATATTCCATTAGGTCTTTTCTCCCTCTGAAGCGGTTGTAAAACTCAGGGATTCTCCACGGTGCAATGATCTAAGGAAACATGGCTGCAGTATTTTTTTAAACACTTTTTTAAAAATTCATTCCTTCAGACAGTGAAACAAACTAACCTTGACCTCAGGGTACAGGGCATAGCATGTGAGTTCAAAGCGTATCTGGTCATTTCCCTGAAAAATACAAAAAAGGACTTATCTCCATGTATCCCATCTGTATTAATCTTAACTTTAATAAAACAGGAAAAAAAAACAAACAGCTATTAAATTTACAAATTCAGTCTGATTATGAGTCTTTGTCAGATAACTCAATTTAATTAGTTCCCTTTGTCACTTTGGTGCATCCCAGTTTTAGTTCTAGTGCAGAGTTAGAGATATGACTAAAAGATTCCAAGTTTGTTGGGTCTAATATCAAGTTGATTTTAAATAACGAGTGGTGTTTGCCTCCACCTACAGGACAAAACATGTATTGCATTAGAAGTTAACCCTCTAAGGCAGTGTTTTTCAACCAGTGTGCCGCGGCACACTAGTGTGACGTGGGAGATGGTCAAGGTAGCACAAGGGTTCAGCCTTGTGCTACCTTAGATGACCCCACCCTTGCATTGACGTGTTCTCCCTAGCATGACATAGGTGGATAAAGGTGGAAAGATTTCATGTAATCCATGGACACCAGTGAGGTTCACAAATCATTGAAGAAAAAAGGTTCAACGCACTGTCTAGTGGGTCTAGATGACCCAAATCTCAATGTTAAAGTGCCTAGGATATCACAAGGGTTACAACAATTTTACAGAGAGATATGGTCTTTGCAGTCAGTGACTGCTGCGGGCCATACATATATCTTTTCTCCCATCACCATCTTCTGTTGTTTTATTTCTGTCACGTACATAGATTATACAGGGAAGAAACTGTATTTACTATATTGTGTAACAACAAAACCACACATGATGCTAAAAGTGAGCTCTCCTTTTGTAATAATAACTTAACATTTAAAAATAAATTCTCATTACAGGGTAAATAATACAATCAATGTCTGAAAAATACTTTTTATTATATAAATAAAGCAAAAAATGACCATAATGTGAAAAAACTTGATGAATGAGCAATATGGTTTATATTTTCTAGTTCTCAGTAAAAACATTTTCATTTTCATGTGTAAATGGAAGGGCTGGGCATGTTAACTTATTAATAATGCATAAACGTGTGACTGAATAAATGCCAAAATAGTATTTCAATACACTTTTGTTCCTCCAACAGAGGCATTTATGACTGATTACAGGGTTTTTCTGCTGTTCTCTGATTTGAGAAAAACATATGTCGGTTCAAAGTATTGAATAAACAAAAATTACCCCATTATAAAATGTTGACTTTTTGTTGCTCAAACAATAATGGTTAAATTCCAACTGCGGTTTGGATAGTACAGCAAACAATCTTTTTTTTTTAAAGCAAACTACTTTCCCAATTAAAATTTTGCAATCAAAAAAAGTTTGGATACATTATTATGCAATTTTGGAATGAGCAATATGAAAGAAGCAAGATTGATCACAGACGATCATGCGATGAATCCCGATTAAACATTTTAATAATTGCAATAAAATATAAACAGCGTAATTTCTCAAAAGTATAAAGCTTCAAACTCCTGGTTGCATTTTGGTTAAAAAGAGTTAATGTACAACCCTGCCTACAAGTGGTCCACATTTTCTGACCTTTTTAACTTCCTGATGTTTAGAAAAGGCTGTTTGGGATGACACCACAGTAAATCAGTCACTGAACAAGTAAGCTTGATGAAGTTATACTTCCCACTAAATTTTAAGCTTTACCATCTGCTGGTCAACAATACAGCAACGTGAAATCTTGGGATTGCAAGGAGATTGGAGGTTGTTGTTGCATGCATGACTAACCTTTCCAGTGGCGCCATGGGAGACAAACTGGGCACCCTCTTTCCGTGCAATCTCAACCTGACGACGGGCAATGCAAGGCCTTGCTATGGCAGTGCCCATCAGGTACCGGTCCTCATAGACTGCATTGGCCTGAACTGAAGGCCAGATGAAGTCCTCCACAAACTCTTTGCGCAGGTCTTCAATGAAAATCTACAGAGCAGATGTGTGTTACTTCCATTTACAAAGAGGGCAAGTTGGGCGGAAATTGGAAGATAGTGTTCCCTTCAAACAAGCAAAAGCTAAAAAATGTATACAAGATTAGAACACAAATTGATTTTTCATAATTCTGCTGTGTAATCTGACTATAAAATGTAAAACCTCACTCATAGTTATTTAAATAAGTAATCTAGTTGCTATTAGACTTCTTAATTAGTCTATTAATGAGACATTCATTATTGAATGACTTATGTATATAAAAAAGTACTTTAATCATAGATTAGGACCAAACATGAAGAGGATCTGGTTATTAGTGAATTAACAATAGCATTGTAGATGAACTATAAGTGGGATTTTATCCTGAAGGCTCAATCAAACCCTCCATTTCCTGTCACTCACCTTCTTTGCACCAAGACTTTCTGCCTTTTTTCTTGCAGCTTCAAAATCTTCATCTTGTCCAATGTTGGCCTGAAACAAACACAAATAATTACACATTATTTGCACAAAACCATTTACAGGCAGATTCACAATACAACAATAGAATTATGGCTAAATCTTAAAAAAGGAAATGAAAAAAGGAAAAGACAAAAATACAGAAATGTCATCCTTTTAAAGTAAAGTTTAAGAGAAGGGCAAAGTTTTATGTTGCGGAAGCAGCTTGATTTTTCTAATTCTAAACCAAGAGTTTACCTTCCAGTGCTCTGTTTATTGCAGATCTGTTAGGTTTGTGTACTGCAAAGAGGTCAGACATGAACTTATACCATTTGAATAAGTAGGATATAAACGTATACTATCCCTAATTAGCAATATAGTGTAATAATAATCAATAGCTAGTTTAAGGTCTGCAGAAGAAGAAAGGTCGGTTCTTCTGGCTTATGGCTAAAACTCTGACCACCACAAGGTGGGAAGTAACAATTTCAATTCATTCATTTACATTTATATAATTAACTTCTTGTAAAAGTTGTTTTAAAAAAATAGTTTTACTGAACCAAAATATATTATTGACTTGAAGTGAAAGTCAAACCTGTCTCTCTCTTTTTGTTACAACCATTTATTCTAAGGATGCTCATGTTGTATCTGGAATATTAGGGATCAACTGGATGAAAGGACAATTGATATTGACAGGGGTAAATATGTCTGCAAACAAGTCTTTTCAGTAATAAACAACATTTTTACATTATGTACCACTATTTTACTCTAAACATTAGTAAATGTCTTGTTGTCAAGATGATTCATGAGGATTTTTTACAAATTGCACATTAAGTATTAGATTTTTTTTGGCACAATTCTTTAAACCATAAATCAGATATGCCGAAATCAAATAATTAGTTGAGTAGTTATATTAACCACTATTTTAACTTTTATTTAAACCACTTATATTCATATTCTTTCTCAAGGGTATTTTAACTTTTTTGTAAGTGTACCCTTACTCAAGTGTATTTTTTCGGTACTGCCACAATGACAAATGTGTTATATAAAATTTGCTCGAGATGGAGGCATAAATGATATTTCTCTACTTTTGGTTGAAACATCTAAGTCACACCAAGTGAACCTGGTTAAAGTATATATATATTTAAATGTAACCCTTTATTTGAGCAGTTAAACAAAAGTCAAAAAAAAACTATGGCTCTTAAACACTAACCTGTCTTTTTTTTTTACTCCTTACAGGTCAAAAGCCAAGCTGCAACTTTCCTTACCTCCAAAACTTCCCTCTCATTGTTCAACTGCAGGAAATTGAATTGCATCCAGAAATGCATTAGTTCTAAGTAGTGCCAGAGATGATGCAATCAATCACTCTAGAGCTCAGCGAATGTATCTGTTTATGTTTGTAGTCAAAATCCAATTAAACAAAATTGCAATAAATAATTCTTTAAACGTCCACACTTAATGGATGAGCACAAAGACACGTGACCAAGCAAGCGTTATTTCTGAGAATCCACCAGCTTGTTATTCAGACCAGGTGTCCCGAGGAAATGAAATATGCTTAAGGGCACAGAGACGCTGCCAGATCTCCTGCGAGCTTGAAGGAAACACATTCCTGTGAAATGTTAACAGGTGCAGTCAACCAGCAGCACATATACTTAGAACAAGGTGTGTTTTATCTGAAATAAAGATTGACAGTTTTTCCAAATTCATATTTTTGTTTGTTAAAAATTCAGACATACATTAACTTCTTTTTAGTACTGACGTTTATCAGGGATCTATCATATAAACTGGAAGGAGATAATGAATTTAAAACACGTTTTTATGATTATTTATTACTATTTTATGATTCTCATATTTAATTTATTGGGTATATTTGGAGCAATGGATGGACTTGCAAGTTCCCTCAGGATTAATAAAGTACTTTCTTTCTTTCTTTCTCTCCATCCATCCATCCATCCATCCATCCATCCATCCATACTGGAGCCATCCAACTGTATAGTTTTGCCACCTCAGACGATGAGCACAAAGACAGACTTGGATCCATTTGTCTGCAAGTGAATGTATCAGAATGGAGTGGAATAGAGCGCTTACAAGGGGTCCACCCAGTGTAATTTCACGTCACAAATATAATATTTTTTTAAATTAATAATAGTTTGAATAGAAATTCAATTTAAGCTTAATTTTCTTTATATATGTCCATATATGTCCTCCATGCTCAGAAAAATGCCACAAGAACATGATAAAAATACTAAAAACACACCGACCCCCAACACTAAAATAACACTTCGTGAAGATGAAGCATAAAATCTGCTGCCTCTGCATTTCCAATGTGCCCTCCGGGTCAAAACGTAAATCTAGCCAGATTTAGGCTCCTATTATGAAGCCAAATCCAGGGATGAGGGTTGACCCGCGTGCACACAGCTGGACAAAGCGCGCCTGAGCTGTTGATGCTGCAATCAGCCAGGCAGAACTCTTCAACAATGCTTGGCGTGCGGAGAGGCAGCTGCGGGCCGACCATCACCGGGCCACCTGCTGTTGTCACAAAACTTTACCAAGTATGTGATGACGTCATAGCCTTGCTCCTTGAGCCACACGAGAATGCAGGAGGTGTCCAGCCCGCCGCTGTACGCCAGAACCACGGTGCCTTTAGACATGATGATGATGGGTGTCAGCGTCAAAAACAGCTGTCAAACCAGAGGAAAAAAATCAGTTAGGTCACTTTGAACTGCTTTTAAAGTCCCACTCTGATCAGCTTTTGATCCATTTTCAAAAGCGTCCCCAGTGGTCTTATAATCATGATTATGCGGTTATTAGACTATTTAAAAAAACTTGTGCTGTTTTCTAGGACATAGTTTCTGCAGGGCGGCAGGAGTTCATTAGAAATTTAAACCTGAGTTGTGGGTGGGGCAGGATTTGGTGCAGAATAAGTCATCATCCCTTTGTTGACACTCTCTATCTTACAGCCCCTCACACCCCCAACATGATATTAGTGGTGCACCAAAAATGGCGAGAAATATCAGAGCTATCGATGTGCCAGCTTAGACGAGGAAAACGCAGACGTACATGGATCTAGTCGTTTGCAAGCGGCTGCGAAGGAATAGAGCAGGGAGCTTGTGGCCAATGACTGTGGCCCCTATTACAGCTACAAGCTTTTTCCAACTGCATTTCGTTGCATCTGCTCCTGATTCACAGCGATTTGGATAAAGAAATCCTCTGACACATTTTTGATGAGGTCTTTTTTTCAAGGGACACCTGAGACCTTTACATATATGTCAGAAAAAATGTCACAAGAACATAGATAACAGTTTTAAAAGAAAATTTGCTATAATATTCATTTATCATAAAATTTACTCTGTGAAAAATGAGGATAGTTTTACTCGTCTTCTTAAGGCATTTTTTAACAAAACGTTTTTTGTATTTTGACTTTTTTTTTTAACCTATGAGTCACTATGTCCCGTTTTCCCAGTGTGATGGAACAGCGCGCAGTAACCAGTGTGGGCTGATAACCCGGTTTTTACCGGTTCGAATTCAAACCGAGGCGTTTGTTTGCCAGCAGATGATCATGATGATGATGCACACGGGGCTTTGCGACACCAACGGCGCTCTGATTGAGACGACTGGCTGCCATCGAGACGACACCGACCGACGCAGAGATTTAGAAACAAACATTTCCTGAAAAATAGTGATGTGAGGGTGGAGTGTTACTCACAGGCTGCAGGGACGTCTGATCAGATGCGGGATGAGCGCTGGTCTGCACGCTGGAGAGACGAAGTGCGACACCGACTTCAGTCCACCCGGAATACTAACTGTTGCACGTCGCTGTCTACGTCACTCAACCAGGGAGCCTCCTCCAAAAGCACCAGACAAAAAGAATCTGACATAAAAAGGCAATAATAATTTTACGGAGCAATCTCTTCAGTAATATGAAAAAATTGCATTAATAATAACGTTTTTATTCAACAAATAGGTGCATAGAAAAAATGTCCACATATGTATCATAACTTTGCAATGACTCGTGAATCTGTACCTCACATTTCCTATTTTCTTTTGAGCTCTGAAACCATTTGGGACTATTTATAAATACCAAATTGAAAATGAATAGCGTCATAAACCTCAAACATATAAACACCTATTTTAATTGTATAAAACATTTGAAAATACTGTATATTTATTATTTCTTTAAATCAAATTTTATTTACATAATTTCAAAGTAAGAAAAAATACCTAACTTTTTTGGATATATTACATTACTGAATTTTATTACTTTTATAAAAATTCATACATCCAATGTGTACCATACAGTGGAACTTTGTACTTCCCTGCTTCTTAAATAATATTTCTTCTTTATTTCTTTTACTATTGTCTGTTTACATTTGTTAACTTCTTATTCATCCATCCATCCATCAATTTCTGAACCTGCTATTATCCCTTTCAGGTTCATAAGGTTGCCCATGTACTGTTGTTATTTTTTTCTTGGACAGGATGCCGGTCTGTCCCAGGGCTGTTATTTTGTGTAAAAATGTCTATATGTTCTGTAAATGTATTAAAAACAAGAATAAGAGAAAGAAAAAGGAAATGTTGACCTATATGCACAGTATGTAACTTCAATTTAAAATTTCTCTTCTTGTTTTTGCCTTGTGCTCTTAGAAAACCTAGTTAGGTGAAACACCAGTAAATCAGAAAATCTTCATCTACACTTTTGCTTGAGAATCATTTTTTATCATAGTATTTTTCATTTTCTAAGATGTAATTATTTTAATTGGGTCATATATAAAAACACAGTTTTTAAAGTGATGACAACAGGGTGCAGTAAAGTAAAATAAAAAACCAACAAACGTCTGGGGGGAAAAAAGCAAGAGATGAACACATTTTTGAAAATGTTAGGTTCCTCCTGTTGATGAATGAAATCCTTGCAATATCTTTAAACACACACAATTAAATCAACTGCTTTAAAACATAAAACAATAAAAACCGGCCTTGACAAAAGTGATGGTACCTCCTCAGAGAAGCCCAATGTTTTTTTTTCAGCTATTCTTTTGCGTTATTCAACTTGCAGACACATCCAGGGAAGTTGGCAGAAAATCGCTTAAGCCTACAGTTTAGAAAAGTATGTAAAATTTTAGTAGCAGGAACATTAAGCGGCTGGGAGATGGCCTTTTGTCCAGACGTCTAACAGGTTCTTCTGTGATGTTCCTTCCAATCTCCAAAGACAACCATCTCCCCCTTTTGTAGTTAATGATCAGTGTGGTACACACCATGTCACTCTTAAAATTCTGTATACTTTTTGGTTAAAAGAGAGGTTATTTATAATCTTTTCTGAAGGTACAACCACTCCTGGGGCGGTTTTCATTAACACTTTACGGAACACAAAACTGCATTTGTTTTTACAATCGCAAAATGATCCTTTTGTATAAATTACAAAAAACAATTTCTTCATCATTACATAAAAATGTACAACAGATTAATGTGGAGTTATATTTTCTTTTATTACAGAATATTAACCTTTTAAAAAGAAACGTTCACCAGCTGCGTCTATGAGTTGCAGCCTACAGCTGCCCAAAGACAGCCGGATGCAACTACTGAACACATCAGGTCACCACAGTTGACCATCAGACATTTGTTCCCCACAGGCTGCTGCAGCTGTCAGGATGCCATCAGACCATCTGTCTGGCAACAGACAAACAGTATTAAAGCCTCATTTGTACAGGGGTACATTAGCTTCCCTAAGGAGAGACCATTACCTAGTTAAAATTCACATCATAAGAAACCAGGAGGCAACCAGCAACAGCTCATCATGAAAAGGATGGAAGTGATTACCGTACCTACAAGATGCACATTATTATAATGCTCCATTAAAAAAACATGGATTTGGCTGGGACTTCCTGGAAAAAAAAAAGACAATTAAAAATCTGGGTGAACTACTAAAATAATCCTCAAGGTGTCCTTGTTCTCTGATCATTTACATCATTGCTGTTCAAGGCTTTTTGGGTTTGTTTCACACAAAATTGTGTTTTACAGTTCCTTTTAAGTGAACCGAATTTGTTTTTGTCTGATTTAAATCTCTGGTTTCTCAGTAGTCAAAGCAGAAACATTAAAACCCACTCTCGGCATTTGTTTTTATATTTCTGAATATTTATTGTCTCCATGAACTTTCAAAATTAAAAAAAAAAAAAAAAAACATGACCAAAAATACAATATAAACTTCTGAAAAGTATTACAATGAACACTTTTTTTTAAAGATTATTCTCTCACAAAGCAAAAACACCAAGTAGAGACAAAAGTCCATGTGGGTAACGACTCCGTTTGATGCTTTTCACTGTTCTAGATCGCAACACATGTTTAGAGCCCCTTAAACAATTCAGATAGTTCGCTAGTTCGGCAGGTGCCAGAAATGTAATATACAAAGTTCCCAATTACAAGTCCAGGAACATTATAGTAACCGTTCAGGAACATTTCAATGACTGCCAGTCACCACTTGCGATTTCAACGTACACGTCTTCAGACTCAATCCTGCATGAAATGTGATTTCTGACATTTGAGTGGAAAGTGTACGAATGTAAGAGACATACACAGAAAACCTGGAGCTGGTATCAAATCAGTGCCCAAGTTCCAAAAGACCGAGTCCACTAAACTCCCAAGATTTCTGATTTCAGAAGGGTCTACATTGTGGGGAACCCTACAGATCCAGCTTGAATGCAATTGCCAGTTTATTTAAAAAAAAACATTAAAGTGAAAATATAACTTATGACATAACACCTAAAAAAATGCATGACTTTTTTCAGTTCACAGAATATATATTTTTTTCCTTTTTACTTGCATCTGAAAATAAACAGGCAATTCATCATTATGTCAAAAAAAAGAATTGACATACAACATATTTAGGGGGACAAAAAAGTGGCAACGTCAATGACAGTAACAAGAAAAAAATTATTGCAGGGGTTGATACTGTGAGGAAAAAAAATTGTCCACTGATTTTTTTTTTTCTTGAGAATTGGCCAAATAGGTAAAACAAACAGAACTGCATAGCCCAACGGGCCAAACTTGAATAGAGGGAAGGTCTTTGTGTCCCAGCTGGTATGGGGAGGTTTGTGGCGGAACAGGATCCTCTCCCCGCGTTACCCTACCATTCTTTTTTCTTCTCATCCATGGACACTCCGCCGGGCCCGAGAGCTACCACCAACAGAAGACCACCGATGACCGAAGTGGTTTGGAAGAAATCGTACTTCAGGAAATCGTGCATGGGCTTGTAGGCGGGGATGGTCCAAAAGGCATTGAAGTAGACATTAATAGCCATGAGCCACACCACCAGAGTCAAAGCTGCGAGCTTGGTTTTAAAGCCGATGGCTACCAGGATGATGAGTGCTGTCCCGACAATGTTCTGCAGGATCTGTTGAAAACATTCAAGAATGAAGGATAACAGTAAACCATGACAAGGCAAAACAGGATTTGTAGATTCGATCAGAACCTGACAGCTGTGGAGTCTTAGAAAAGGTTTTTGGTGAATCAAATACATAGATTAATTAATACAATTTCAAATTCCCAAAAAAATAGAATAAATGGCAACGCGTTTTGTGATTCCTCATTTTAAATTCCACTTTAAAATAGGACTTGTATTTTATGAAATAGTGGATGAATGTTGAACTTTTAGCACATCCCTTCAGGGGCCGCCACAGCAAATCAGCTTTTACTGATTCACACAGGCGGTTTAACAGAAATATTTATGCCGGATGCCCTTCCTGACACAACCCTGTATTTTATCCAGGCTGAAGACCGTTAATAAATTTCCAATTGAATTTCAAATTTTTGTTTCCTTTACAGATAACAAGATTACATAAATTCTTCATTTAATTAATTTGATTTAATTTGTTTCTTTCCCTGCAGGATTTCAAATCCACTTTGCTGAACTGTTTAGTCTCTCCATTTAGTTTTTGTGTGTGAGCCTCTTGAGGCCTTGAAGTAGTGTTCCCTAACTGTGTCTCACATTTTTCCCCTTCTTTTCTTAAACAGTGCACCCTGTTCTGACTCCTGTAGGGCTTGTCAATCTCCTCTGTGCTGCCTCATGTACAGAATCCAATCAGTTTGCCAAAGTTGCATAATCCTTAGATCACAAACAGATCTTTGTTTTTAATTCTATAATACTGGACTTTGTTTTTATGAAGGTTCTTACTTTGAGAGTTTAAACAAGAAAGAAATTGTGAGAATGTTCATGTTTGTCTTAGAAAAGGTTTATAGCCTTACAACACCTATAATTCTACTGCAACACCGGCCATAAACGAGGGAAAAAGAAAATTGGTACTAAAACAGAATCAGCTCTCTGACTGGTTAGTGCATGTGTCATGCTGTCACAACTACCTCCAACGGTAGGAAACAGCTTTCTTTATTAAAAGTCGATCACATTTCCGTATCTTCGGTATCTCAGTGAGTCTAACTCCTGCTTGTAATGCAAAGTTCACCAAACATCATTATAGGCATTTTCACCAACATTAAAATAAGGATAAAAAAAACAATAAATGCTCCTGTTTATAGAAAAAAAAAGCGACATTGAAAATGAGAGTGAATGATTTATCAAAGGATATATCCCGTAAGATATTTTCCCACCATATAAGTTGAGATCAGGCTCATGGTGGAATGCGATAAATGTTCTGTAACAATCATTGTGACCTCAAATTCTCTGATTTACTTACTATTCAGCTTTTTAAATGTATTTTTAGTCTGCGTGGTGCACAATGTATGAATAGTTTAGGTCTACTTATAAAAGAACGTTGGTTCTATTATTAGACCCCTCTGCATGTCAGCATACTAGTCTCTCATGGAGTCAGGTTACGTCTGATCTGTTGCTGACCTTTGGCACAGCCTCCTTTTTTTTCTGTCCCTCTGTTTACTTGCACAGAGTTCTAGTAAACTGAAGCTAGAACAACAAGACTAGGTTAATCTGGATGAATATGGTGAAGAAATGACCATGGTTGACATTTACAGCTGATTTTGGATAATAATTAAATACGTCTTGAAACTTATTCAACTGTGAAAAGTGAGAATATCTTTTTAGAAAGCAATTGTTAGACTAATTTGTACATCTAGCCCCAACAGTTTGGTTTAATGTTTCGAAGAGAGAGTCCAACTTCTACAATAAAAAAACTTTTTGATTTCAGCTAAAACTAAATACATTTTCAGAAGGAAATTGAAGCGTGTGGAAAGGCTGCAAACAGCGACATTGTGACCACTCACAGAGAAGAAGCTGGAGTCGAAGTGCAGCAGGGTCATGAACATGAGCACGAGCAGAACTCGGCCTCCCAGCTGCATGTACTGCTTCGGTGAACTCTCCCCCATGGAGGGGACCCCGGCAAACATGCTCTTTCCCTCTGAACGAGACTCCGCCAGCAGCAGGAGAAGACCACCTCCCAGGGCCAGGTTCCTGAGGAAAGAAGACATTTAAAAAGTCCTTTATGAAGCTATACAAGTGACAATAGTAATATTAAATGGAAAATATAGATATAATCTGAAAACTAAATGTTCTGAACTCTTTTTTAGGACTCAATAGTCTTGAAAATAATACACCTGCCGTGTAATAATTTTAATTTTTGTTTCACCTGTGATTCTTAAACTGAAACTATTTTTTTACTAGCAAACAGCAAAATATATAAAATGCAAAACCAGAGAAACTGATAACAGTGTTTAACAGATGAGCCTAGATGGTTGACTCATTCACTTTGCTGACATTTCAATATGAAGCAGGTCTTGACACAAGTAATTACAGTAATTACAACTGCAACAATAGTAGGCATGCTTTCAGATCCAATGCCACCGTCAGCAAATTAAAACATGTCTGCATGTCCAAAAAGTAAAAAAAAACAAAAAGACACTTCTTTGCTCTACACCAGGGAGCTGAGATGAAGCATGCGCATAAAAAATACACAAGAAATAAGCTATACATGACAGCTTTGTTTGCTAGGACTTGATCAGATAATGAAGTGGAAAAAAATAAATAAATAAATTAAAAAAAATCGAAACCAAATTGTTGAATTTTCTACCTGATATTGAAATTGGTCATTAGAGATACTTACCTCATCAAAAACTTAAGGTCCCATAAAATGCTGTATGCAATAGTCTAATGAGAAAAAGAGATCATTCAGGTAAGTAAAAAATAAAAAAATGGTAATATTTATATATACTTTTGAAGTTTATACCACAAGTGTTGTTTACCTGAAGAGCTATGATGCCGAATAATCCAAAGCAAGCATACTGTACAAAATTCCTACTGAGGATGAGGACGCAGCCACCTGTTGAGAAGAGATACAATTTTATTTCACATACTTCTTTTAACCATTCATAGTCACAATTCTTTCAGAATTGTTAGCATTCTTCAAGACAATCTGTAATAAAAGGATTCAACAGACAATTGATTGGTGATAAGGTTGTTTACATCCAGAGCTTTCATAAAAAAAACAGATATACGGTTTTTACAGTTTTCAATAAAGGAAACATGAAGTATTTATGCAATATTTATTTAATTTAACAGTAAACAGATTTAGGATATGCCACAGTAACAGCAACACGTTGCACAACCAAGTCTGCACAACCTTTAAGTACTTAGTTTACTCTGAAATACAAATAGAGTATATACGCAATCCAAACTATAATTTTTCCTCCAAAATAATATTTAAATACTGTTATTTCTTCCCAAAGCTCCCATATAAAACAAGCTTTCGTAAAAAAAAACATTCTGTTTGCAAATTATTAACTATTTCCTGAATTCTATCACTTTAAAACCAAAATATGAGTTTTTTAATCCCAACTTTACAGGGTTTGACAACACTATATAGTGGTCAGAGATTTAGTTAACATTCTTGAATTTTCAGAAATTCCGACCCAAATGTGATTGACTAAAAACTAGAAGTACATTGGATCTGCGCAGTTTAAAATGAAATGAAAGAAAAGACTGAGAACGTTCTTTTTTTTTATTGGGCTTTTTTTTTTTTTTTTACTTGAGCTTAACTGCATTTTATAATTTCTGATCTAAACTTGTGATAAGATGATCTTGATGAATGAACCTTCATCAATTTCAATAAATTCAACAGATTTTCTGATTTGAGGTCACAAAACATGTCTCATTGAAATGAATTCCTTTCTGTGTTAAGCATGAATAATCTGCATTGCAATAATAAGAATGTAACTCTTTTTTTGCCATTCATTATTATGATAGAAAAGACATTAACAACCTTCTATTAAAAAAAACGTAAATGCTACACCATTAAACTTCCTTTTTTTAAATCAACCACAACCCGTTTTGTCAAACTTTATCGACTAAACTGAATTGTATGCTTTCATATTGGGCCAACTTACAACATATGTGGGTTAAATCTTGCTTCTGTTATTTATTATGAAAGTCACTGTATGTATGATCAGGCAAAAACATTGCTCTAAATAAAACTGGACTATGAGTCATGATCCATTCACTCACCTAGCTGTCCAATAAGGTTAAGCAACACAAAGCATGTAGCCAAGAAGTAGCCACAGTTCCAGGTGGCTTCAATGTAGTCTCTCTGCTCGTTCCACTGGAACCACATGCGGATGCCATCTTCAAGGAAAGTGCTGATAAGACACAGACGCGCCAAATGGGGCAGGTACTGCTTGGTGACCCGCAAGAACTGAAACACAAGGTAAAGGCTACAATTTAAAATTAAATCACGATTCATACAAAATAGCAACGTTACTGACCAAACTAAAGTCAAAGTAATTCTCAAAGACCCGCTCTGATGAAAATGTGTTTTTAACAAGTTCTTGTGGCATTTTTCTGATGATGGGGGATGTATATAAAAGAAAATTAGGCTCAAAATTGCATTTTGGGATTTGCATTTCTTTATTCAAATAATTGTGAATCGGGAGCATATGAATAAAATGCTAGCTAAAAAGGCGCTTAATTGTGATGTAGGAAATACACGGGGGGGGGGGGGGGGGGGGGACACAAGCTCACTGCTCTGAGCTGTCAGCAGAAGGGAGGGGGTGAGGGTAAGGGTGGTGGGGTTGCTCCACGCCAATGGCTCCACCCACAACTCAGAGGCAAATTTTCCAATGAACTCCTGCTGCTCTGCACCAGCTAGGTCCTTGCACTCTACACAAGTTTTATTTTTTTATTTTGTCTAAAAATGTCAATCATAAATAAAAGACCACTGGGAACGCTTTTAAAGCAGATCAAAAGATGATCATTGTGGATCTTTAAAAATACTTTTGTAATATTGCTAAAAAAGTGTTTTAAAAACAAAAATTAAAACAAAAAACCCTATTCTGGCTTTCAGGTAAAATGAACCTACTGAAAAGCCGTCAAATGTTTATTCACAAAAGCAGACAAACGCATTTAAATTACATAATCATAAAAGCTAACCTTTATAACTAGTCACCAAGCATGAAACTAAACAAAAGTTTCTCAACTGGTGTGTGAGCTTGGCATTACAACACAAAGGCGAGCGACAATTCCCAACAAGTTGTGTTACAACATCTGGCTCTCCTTGTAAAGTAGGGAATGGAGCACAGCGGTTCCCGAGGCTGTGGCTGTTAGGTTTTCTACTACTGAGGAGACTTTCTAACACTTGAACCAAAACCACCACATGTAGAGTAAAAATTCATACTGCTTAAGTTCTTTCTGATGTTTCGACATATAGATTATTAGTTGGACAGCCTGGTATTTGGCTGAGATAGTCATCATAAGCAGTACAATTACTGCAATTTTAGAAAGATGAACCAGGCTACTGTAAGTAGGGCAAATATCCTCTATAGACATGGTTCTCTTGCACAATTCTATCGTTAATATTACATAATGAGAGATTACATATCTCAATTTATCAGAAGCAAAGGGGACATACAGTTGTTTGTTAAAAAAAACCTCAAAACAAAAAAAAATAAAAGAGAATGATAAAACAAGTCCATGGACAAAACAAAGTGCCCTATATTCGTCATGAACACAATTCATGCTTTTAATCAGGTGCTTCTCATCAGAGCAGCAGTGGCCTTCCTCGTCCCGCCCATTCAGCAGTCCACATCAGCACAGCCAAACCTCCACAGCCTATCAGCAATCACCAACTCCCACTTAAGATGCTGGGTGAGACATGAATGGACGAACCTGGAGCCAATCCAGACAAACCCAGGGGTTACCTAGAAATGGACAATTCTGAACTCTAATGTCCAACTTAATGCGCTCATTAAAGGGAGTTGCATCTCTCTGTAAAACACTGCTCTAAAAGGAAGAGGAAGCACCGTGTTTCACGTCTCTGACCCTTTTGGTGTTCTGTTTGGTAAAAGGTGTGGATGGAGACAGAATAGGGAAATGAGGTAGCTGAAACAGTAGCACAAACACTTTAACTGTAAATCTTCAGATAAACAATAAAAAAGGACTACACTTGAGGGTTTCTCGGGTGTACAAAAAGGGTATAACATGAGTCATAAGAAGACATGAAATCAGATAAAAGTTACTGCCACTGAGAACAGGCGTGAGAGCCAACATCGGTAAAAAGCTGCAGATTATTATCACATGGAGAAAATAAACCTAAATAAAAATAGACATTTAGTTAGTTTGACTGAGGATGCAGGCCACGCACACACGGTGATTCCTAGATGTTGCGCATTGATTTACAGGAACTGCATCAAACCTGTTCAATTTAAGCAAAACCGCAATACACTACAAAAAATGTTAGCTAATATTTGTGTTCTTTTCGAGGGGATTTCACAACACTTTCCTGGCACTGTCTGCCTCCGCTCACACTTAAGCTATTAAGTGTACCAAGTGGATTGTAAACTACTAAGTTAAGTAGCCAGACACATGTTAACCTGTCAACTCAACTCTAAGCTAACCTAACGCGTGCCAATCTCGCTAAATATTTGTTTTTAAATTAACAACATCAAATCAATTCTTGAGTGACACATGACTATTGATCTCAAAAGATTTCATTCTTACAGGTAAAAACTCAAGTCAGTTAGCCATTTATGTTCATGTACAAATCGTAAATGATGCGTATTAAATCAAAAACCGTCAAAGAGTTGAAGAAATCACTCCGCAGCTTTACTTAGTTCTTTGCAAACTAGTTAGCGGCTAACATGCTAACGAGAGCTAGCCATGTCATGCTAGAAATGAAGTTACCTGGTCTGCCACGTCTTCGGCTTTGTTCATAAAATCCTCCTGCCCCATGCTTGTTTATTATTCAAGTTATTAATATCAGAGAATGGACGCAACTTCAAGTTGAGCTTTGCGTTGTCTGGAAGCTGCGTTCAGACCGTTCCTCCTCCCGTTATTTACTTGAAGATTTCCGATCGTCTGAACGCAGAGAAAGGCCGCCTCCGCCCCACAATGCCCCGCGATTTGACGAGCGACACAGCGGAGCCCCCCTACATGGTACTGCAACCGCTGCCTGCCACGTATGCCGAATCAGGCAGGGGCTTTAGGCGGACGCCCTGCACTGCTCAGGCTGCACACAGGTAAACAGGCAGGTTTAGACCCACCAACTGGAAATGAAGAGGCGCTAAACAAACTTGCAATTCCAGCGTACGTAATTAAAAAAAAGTTACGCCTCAAAAAGTTATGACAAAGTTTGGAGAAAATCATAAAAATCTATTTTAATGGCCAGCTTCAAAATTCATTCATAGTAGTAAAATATAAGTTTTCAAAAGCAATCTCTTTTTTAGCCTATAAAAAAAGAAACATTTCGACGAGTATCCCAAAACTAAAATTATTCTCATTAAATGGAAAACCTATCTTGATGAGATGACTATTTCAAGCTTAAAAAACAAACAAACTCATGAACGTTATATATGTAAAATGGCAAATTGTTACATCACACAGAGTGTAAATGTAATCAAAACTTTTTTAAATTAACATATCACAGCCTACAAAAAAGGTAGAAAACACATTTCCTTTCATTTTTATATTTCAGATTTATTTTACATTTAAGGGCTATATCCATACCCCCCCAACGCCACATACAAGATGCCAACATTTATTTATTTATTTTTTTTAGCAAAAAACAATACTGTATTTATAAAAATGTTTTTAAAAATTTTTTTTAATGTAAGTCACAAATAATTTACCACTGCTGCCATTACACCTGCTATTACAACCAACGTAGCTCTAGTTTAAATTAATATTTTTCATCAGCCAGAATGTAAAAAGGCAAATACAATAAGATCGAGAAACTAGAAAGAATTCAATTAAACTTGTTTCTTCCCCCCCCCCCCCGAGATTTCATTTAATCCCTGGCATGGGAATGCCAATGTTTTGAATCATTTATTAAGGTTAAAAATCGGTTTTGTGTTATTCTTAACCACAATTAATCTCAGGAAAAAAGGAAGTGGACCATCTTTAGGACTATGGTACAAATATTCAGAAAAAAGACAACTTTTGCCAAATCCAAATGAAATTTTATTGTTGTTTTCTTTGTTTTAACAAAGATTTAAATTAGAAGTTGTGACTCAGCTATAAACTTACATGCTTTCCAAGTTTTGTGCAAAGACTGACATACAACAACAAATAATGTTGTAAATTAGATGAAATAACTAAAAGTGTTAATGGATCAATGTTGCCATCTGACAATAAACCAGATTTAAAGAAAAGCTGTCTTTACATTTTTACTTTCCATTGTGAACTTTTCGTTGTTTCTTGCGTCCTGATTTCCACTGATTATTTCTAAATTTCTTCTGAAAGCCGCCACTCTGTACCTATAAAAACAGAAAAACAAAAGAGCATTAAATCCTGAGAGGAAGACTGGCATCCAAGACAAATGTACTTTTTAAAAAACGTTTTTTTTATTATTGATAGATGCCTTTTTGCGTTTCTGTACAACTTGCTCTTCCATCTCCTCATCTGTTTGGAACTCATCTTCTTCTTCTCCTTTGACCTCCATACTTTCTTCCGCGACATTTTTTAATGTAAACATAGAAGCTGTGGGACAAATAAAGAATAATATTAAGTAACAAATCTGTAAGACTGGATGTTTAAGCAAAAGATGGATCAGCAGTAAAGTGCATTAAATATACTGACAAGGGTAGAGGTCACTCATGCTGTCTTCAGAGTCGCTGTGCCCATCGTCATCGCTGGATGAGTGTTCCCACATGCTGCTCGAGTGCTTCGAGGACATCCCTCGACTGAAATCTACATCTGTGTCTTTGGGCTTTTTATGTTTCAGCCTTTCCGGAACAAATTCAATCCCCTGTTTTACACACTCCTCATCTAAAAACAAAACACAAAAAGTCGATTAAAAGAGGTGAAATACAGATGAGTTTACCAAATGGATTGTCCAATCACCCCCACCCCCCCTTTCTTTTTATCCCTACATGTTTTTTTTGAGTGGCAGATGTTTAAACAAGTTTGTATAACTTTGGTGCAGATTTATTTGTCTAATCCTAGTCACTTCCTCATTGCTCACAAGGAACTATTGTGCATGAAGAAAAAGTGATGTCATATGTTGATGACAACGAGTCATTTCAGAACCCTTACTATTTGATTTTATTTGGTTGATTTTTATGTTTAATAATGTTGCTTTATAATGTTACAATTCCGAAGTTTAATAATAAAGTGATGCACTAACATTGAGCAAGGGCTTTCTTGAAGCGTTTCCCATTGATGTGGATGAGGACATGGCGTGGCTCCCGGTTCAGATGCCTGAGAGTCAACTTACAGAAAAGCTGATTGCTGGAAGAAAAAAAGACAAGTATCATCAGAGAAGACATTCCAAAATCCAAACTATCCTGTTCCATTGTGTGCACTTTTGATCACTTATTGGCCTAACCCCCAAAAATAATTGACTGACATAGAATGGCCTTACGGTTGTTTTGTGCTGGGAATGATATGTGGTTCATACTGGCTGTAGTTGAACTCAGCTCTAGAGCTCAGTTTCTTATACTTTTTCCCTTCAGTGAAATTCTGCAGCTCAGTCAGGTTGCAAGGAAGTTCATGACCATTCAGAGTGCACTTGATCTGCAAAGAAACATGTAAATGGTTAAAACGAGGCGGTGCTGCTGAGTGTATGACAAATATGAGTGGTTGTATATAAAAAATAATATTACCCCCCTCCCCCCATCGATGCGACCAATTACATTTAAAATTGTTAAACAATGCCATTCCACTTAATTATTAGCACTGTGCTAGCATAAAGTTGTTTGGGTGCACGTGTGTCTCAAATGACGCATGCAAATTGTTGCTAACCTTTTTATTATCTGTAAGCTCAAAAAACGGTTGAGTGACGAGAAAAGCTCTGAGGTCCGCAGGTAAATCCTCCATAGTAGTAACAAGAACAAAATCTTCAAAACAAAGTTCCTGGTAAAAAAAATATTACCCTACTCCACCGGAAGCTACATACACGTGGTCATTTGCGCAAACTCAGTGGGTTAAAATAAGCGCCCCCCACTGGTCAAAACCGGGACCGGTCACATATTTTAAACAGAAACAAATAATAATGATAAATAAATCTAAAAAGAAATAATCTGACGTTTATTTTTTCCAATCTAAAATAATAAGATTATCGGAACCTTACGTTTTAATTTAAAAGAATAGCGGGCAAATCAGTAAGCTGCTGGCAAAAAAATAAGTTTTAAATATAAATCCGACTTCAAGTAATAGACATATTTTTTGTGTGTACTTAAATGGAAAGTAGACAATTAAAATCCGTGTACAACTACACACAGCAAAACTATTCAAACATTTTCTAAAAGTCATGTGAGCTGCGTCAGATGACTGTGACAGTTCAAGCACCAAGATTGTTTGAGTAGAAAGAGGCGTCACTCTTGATATATTCTACAAAATTACAACTGTTGTCTACAAAACTAAGATTCTTTATTTTTTACTAACTACTGTAAATACGATATAAATAAGTAAAAATAAAGTCTAAAACCTTTAATAATAAAAACGATGTGCCATCAAATAGAACTGATTTAAAATTATCATTCATTCAGACAATAAATTGGTAGTGAGTCCTCTTACTATGGACTGATAGAACACAATTTATTTCCTGCACTCAATTGGATCTTAAAACAACGTCTGTCGACAACAGATGTCAGGCTTGCCGAGGAGCTGCTGTTAATAACTATTTAAACCAAAAGTCGATCATCTGAAAATAAATTCAAGATAAGTTTGTAATTCTGATGACCCGATGGTTGCAGATCATCGATGCTAGTTGGTTAACAAGCATCTAGCTAGCAAAAGAACAGCAAAGGAGACGTAATCGGTGTGTTAAAGTAATATTGTTCGTGTCTTCGTCATCATGTCTGGACCAAATGGCGATCCAAATATCTCCACTGACAATGGGATTATTGACGACGAGGACGAATTTGGCGATGAGGGTAATGTTTCCGTTCATTGTGATTTGACTAACTGGTTTATTTACACTACAACACCTGTTTTCTGTCGCCTTCTTTTCATTTTTAATTACAAAATTGCCTAAAGTAACTGTTTACCAAAGTGTAGGGTCATCCTCGTACACATTTATCTTGGTTTGACATTGACTTTTAAATGGATTAGCAGGTGGGAAAAAATAGTGCATTCCAATGTAGGTCAAACCTTATTTAAGAATAGAAGAAATAAAACAAAAACTCCCAACTTTATTTAAAATTGCATAAAAATATGAAAAATGTCACAATTTTTTTTTTATATTTTACTGCAGACATCAAAGCTCTGATTTTTATATTTCTCCTCATTCCAGTCTTTGTTGAATCTCCATGTCTTTCATCAGGCGTTAATGTTGGACTGTTGTGCTCCTTCACAGAGTACGCTGCCATAAACTCCATGCTGGACCAGATCAACTCCTACCTGGATGACCTGGAGGACCGGAACGATGCACTTAATGGAAAACTGCACGAACTGCTGGAGTCGAACCGGCAAGCTCGCCTTGAGTTCAGGGCCCAGATTCTTGAGTCTCAAAACCAAGAGGAGCAGTCCATCCAGGGGGGGGACCAATCTGCAGAGCTGTCAGCTTCTCCGTCCAACAAGGAAGAGCAAAATACAAACAAGGGCTCAGAAATTAATGATAAGAGTGCATAGATCTGCTATTTTTAGTGTGGAAAGACAGAGAAGGTGGCTTCAACTCCTAATCTATGCTGAACAAGCTATCTTTAGTCCATAGCAGTCATGTGCTTCAATGGTTTCCCAGATTACATTCCATCTTTTCCTCTTTGGATGATTTATGACACATTGGTAGTGGTTCCTGGTCAGATTTTTACTGACCTGCATCATTTGCTTTGGAAAAAGCTCCCTGCTTTGTAATTATTGTATGCAAATATAAATAACCCAGATGCTTGTGTACTGTTGTCCTGGATTATGTCATTGTGCTGGTCCAGATTGTGCTATTTAGTTTATTTTTGTCTTATTTCGAGTTAATACCCGAATATGAAATATGTTTTTAAGTACAAAAGATCAAAATAAAATGTCAAAAATAGTCAGATGTCTCATTACAGAATATATCTCTAAAAGAACATGAGAACTAACGTTTTCACCTGAATTTATATCATAAATAATTCCCCGGTTGCTCTAAAACTATCTGGTGTTGATAGAAGCCACAGTCATCTTTCTCCTTCACTTCAACACTAACAATTTATTTATTTTGTACTCCAACATGTGCAGGAACTTCATAAAATAGAACCTGTATTTACGGGACAAAATAAGCCTCAAGTGACTAAGAGGACAAGACATGTCAGTGTGTGAATGTGTGAGTGAATGGGTCTGTGAGTGTAAAGCGCTTTGGGCCTTGTAGGTAGAAAAAGCGCTATATAAGTATACACCATATACCATGTAAAAAAAATACACTTTCCTGCCCAATTTCTGTATTTGATTAGTAAGATGACATCTGTTTACATGTTTTCTGATCAGCAATGACTGAACCTCTGAATATAAATGTGTTTTACAGCTGACGGTTGACAATGAACCTTCATGCAGATCCATCTGAGGATCAGAGCTCACCTAAGGCTTTTTCACACACAGACATAGCTCTAGATTAGGGGTCTGCAACTTTCAAAACTTCAATTCTCACTGGCCACAAAGTCCTTGTTCACCCTTTAGATTAAGAAGACACCAATTGGCATTTATATTATGCTTTTACATTTAAATTAACTATTTTTGTCCCCATCAATATAAACAAAGAAAAAACAGCCTCTTTTCTAAATGAGGAAATAGATAACTTTTGACAGCGGTTTACACGACTTCCTTTCAAAATAAAAGACACCCAGCACCATTTAAGACCATCTCAAGGCAGAAAATGTAGTAGTCGGTAGATTAATGTCAGTAAAATCAGCATACCAAATACACCATTTATGGTGCATCTCAGCCAAAAAATTAAGAAATGTAACCAAAATCAAATCACAGCTAATTGACCCTTATTAGATTTTTTTGGACCACTTAAAATCCCTAGAAGGTTTTTTTCAATAACAGAAATTCTCCCTTGTAATCCGGTGAACCTTGAGTATAAATTCTGGTCGTGATTACCGACTTCAATTTAATTTTCTGTTGTAGACGGCACACAAAAATCTGTCCAAATATATGTTACTTTTTAAAAACATTCTACCAGAGGGCCACGATGGAGCGGTGAAGGGTTACATGTGGCTCTGGAGCCTCAGGTTGCAGAACCCTGCTTTATTATAACAGAGGAGAAGATAAGCGATGTGGTGGTGAAGAATTGAAAGGAACTGAACTGAAAATGTATGGTTATGGTGGACCAAAAAAAGCCCAGTTGACTGCAGTTTTGGAGGAAGTTTACATCCTTTAATGTTTGCCTTATGACATGTTGAATCTTCTACAGGTCTGCGGGGGAGAATGTTTGTTTTTTTAATGCAATCATCTGTCAGGGCAGCAGCATCAGAGCTGGGGATGAGAATGGAACTTTCTGGAGCTGCTTTTGCAAAGAATAATGTTTCATAAAAACGCACAACATGATGAACAACACAGCACACCTTCTGCACAACATACAAATGAAGTAAGTGTCTTAAATGGGACTTCATTGGATCTCCTGCAACACTGAGCACTTGAAGAAGTCCACTTATGTCGGCAGTTACTACGACCCCATAATGAGTCTCTACAGCAATCTAACAAGTTTAAATTTGATTGATGCACACAACTGCAACAATCAAATTTCACTTCAAGGACCAAAAACGTTGACTTTTTAAATAAATTTAAATTGATCCAGTTTTAATTACTTAGGTTTGGCCAACACAGTTTTCCAACTGTGAGCTGAAAATACAGACTTTTCCTCAGTAGATAATTTCAGTCTTTATATAAGAACAGTCAGCTTCCCACCAGGGAAACCAATTTAACTTCACAATCAGTTTCAGTATTGCCTCGTTGTGTTCACAACTCTGACCTTCCAGCATAGAGATAATGGTCTGGAAACTCATTTGTCTCAGTTCCATGAAAGCACCTCTCTACAGTCCTCTGTTGTAACAAAACAACGTGGTTTCCAGTCTGCGTTACTTCTTAAAGTCAGCGCCTGTTTGTCGCTCTCCCTGACCTGCGTTTGGGTGCCGTTCTCGCTTTCCCTGTGCCGTTCTTCTTTCCTGGACCAGCAGGAGCTTCGTCCTCGTCGTTTGAATTCTCTGCCGCTGCGGCAGGTTCTGAGTCTGCCTCTTCTGTGCTGCTACGAGGCAAATCGGCTTCGCTCTCTAGAGCTGCAGATGCATAGGGCGTGTTTTCTTCATCTCTGTGCTGCGTGCAGACGGCTTCGTCTGGGCTGCCAGAGCTTAATGTGGAGATGGTCAAGTCCTGTGAGTTAGAGTCAGTTTCTGCTGGCTGCTTCTCCTTCGGCCGGTTAACAGAAATAATAGACTGCAAAGAGTTTAAGTTAGGGGCTACATCTTTTTCAACGGAGAGCAGCTTTTCTTCTGAACAGTCTGTAGAACTCTGTGTTGCTGTCCCGCCACTGTCCGCTGCTGCAGAAGACTTCCTGGAGGATTGACTACCTTCACCTTTCTGAATCACCGACTCTCTGTAGCTCTGAAAATGGAAGCATAACCACACTTCAATGAGCATAAAAGCGTTTGGTCAAACTCCTGAAAGTGGGGGCAAACTCACCCTGAGGTTCTCAAAGTGCTTCAAGGATTTGCAGTGGGTGTGTGCAGCCGACGAGTCAAAGTAGTAAAACTTGTTGCAGAGTTTGCAGATGAACCCTGCGACAGGAACTAAAAAACTAGATCCTGTTGGAGATCAATCATCACAATTAAAAGAAGATACAACGTCTCTTTTAAAGGTAAAAAATGTTGAAGGAAAACGGAACGAACCATAAACTGTGTCAGGATCGTACTGCTCATCCCTCGAAATGTCGTTTAAGGTCACTTCTTTTAGGGATGACCAGTCATCCTATAAAGAAGGTCAAGAATGGAATACATCTTTATCGTGCTCGTGGAAGAATTCAAGATGAACACTGTAAACATCTGAAATGCAGGTCACCTGTGTGTCTCTTTGATTTCCTTCAGTGTCCGTCTCTCCACCCCCCCCACCTTCCTCCTCGTTCTCTAATGAAAATTCGACTGTGTCCAACGCCGTCAGCTTCACCAAGGCGTCGCAGCCTTTTTCCTGCAGCTGTCACGCAACAAAAAAGGAACATCGGTGAGAAAGGACATAGAGGCGAACTTAGACAACAGAATACATTTTCTAGGTCTGATTTAAAAAGACATGACTTATACCTTCTGTTTGTGTCCCTGAGAGTGCAAGTGCTCCAAAAAGTTTTGAGATGTCTTGAATTGTTTCTTGCAGACGATGCAGAATGAGACATTTGTTGCAGTAGCAAGCTGTGGAAAAAACAAGGGTGATCAAATTCAATATGATAAAAAAAAATATATACATATATAAATATATATGAATTTTTGATCATTACTTTGTGCTCCTCTGAGCATCGGTGCTCTGTGGTGCTGCAGGTGAAATGGCTGTGACATGTTGCACACCATCGCTTTGATTCAGACTTTTTATCTCTGCAGAATAAACAACAGAAAAAATATTATCCTCATAAGTCATAAAGTAGACATGGAAAAAAAGGGATGGGGAAAAAACAACAACAACCAAAAACTCAATTTAACCATAACGGACCCATCTTTGTTTGCTCCTTGAAGAGACTCCTGTACTCGTGGCAGCAAAGTAACCAGACAGGCGTTACTCATGTACTGTATCTCCATCATCCTTTGCTGGTGAGAAATGCTGTTCATGTGACTCCTGAAGTTCTGCACACAAAAAAACAAACAGAGAACAGAGAATTAAGACTGAACAGCAACGGTTATAAACTGTTTTTGTGTGTTTATCTGTCTTACTTGCTGGTTGTGGCAGGTGATGCTGCAGAGGTAGCAGTAGAACTTGTTTGAGCCTTCTGCTACAACTTCCTCATCTTCTTCCTGGCTGGCTGGGGAAGCCAAAGAGGTATCTTTGTGGTCTTCTGCTGGTGCATTTACTTTCTGATCCTCCTCGCTCGGCTGACCGGAGGGTGATTTGGCTGACAAACAGCTGAAATCCTGCGGTGAAACCACAGTTCGCACCATTCGTTGTTGTGAGAAGCTTTAAGGAGTTATTGTAATTATGTGAAAATAACAACCTCTCTTACCTGGTTCTCTATTGTGTCCTCCGGTACGTCAGCAGCGTCTGACCCTTTGCTGGAGCCAGAATCTTCCTGTATGCTGCCTGCAAAAAGCAAACATATAGTTTGTCAGATGTGTCTTTGTTATTTTGAAGTGTGTGTTTTAAAGGGGATCTAACTGCATTCATTGTCCAAGCCACTGCTTTACCTTCAGGTGGTATTTCCTCTGTGTTGCTGTTCAACTCCAATTGAGAGGCAGTGGCTGTTTCACCCCCACTTGGTATTTTAGGTTTTTCTGACCTGAGACAAAAAAAAACACAAAGTCAAGTTTTAAGCAGATTTATTTGTTTTTGTTTTTTTAAGTCTTAATAAAATCTCCAATGAAACCGTTAGAGAGTTGCCAAGACATTCAAAGTCTGCAGCAATGATCTGAATAAATATTCTATACATACGTTTCTTTAGAAATTAAAAAAGAATTCTTATTCTAAATCATGATTTGTTTTAGTGGATGTACAAACTGAGCTCTGAATAAATCTGAAATGTAATGGGTTTCATTTTATTGAATAAAGTTGCTAAAGCGCTTCTATGGCAAAAAAATAAAAAATAAAAAAGAAATTTGGGTCGTTACAGCTGCACACAACACAATAGCCCGGTTGTCATGGAGATATGGAAATACCCTGGCTTTGTGCAAATCAACAGAGCACTGGGTCAAGTTTGAAACTTAAAGCACTGGCAAGAAAAAGGAGAGGAATCCATCAATCTGTTCCTCTTCTTAAGTCTAAATGTGAGAATATGAAAGAAGCTAAAGAAAGTATTAAATACAGACTTCCAACAATGAAACTTTGTGTTAAATTGATGTAAAATATTCAGAAGAACACATAGAAACCTCTATATAATCAGGAGACACAACAATACAAAAAGGATATCACTTTTTGGGACATACATTTTATTACTGCAAAATGTCTTGAAATTATAAAATTAAAGTCTCATTGTCCACATTAGATCCATGACAAAGCTGTCAGGTACTGTCAGAAGAGTGCTTAGGAACCATTATTAATTATTCTTTTAAATATTTGTATTCATTATTAAGGACTAGACTACTCGAAGTGTGCATATCATGACCGGATCACATTTTATTGCTGTAAAGCGCCAAAGAATATGACTCTAGTTTGAGCAGGAGGCACACAAAAACAGCTCAGTAAAGTATGCAAGATATTCACAGATTCAGACTTCTGGGCTTAATAACCTTTGACATAAATGTTTTAAAATGATAGCAAGTGTCTCTTGTGTTTTGTCTTAACTCAAACAACGACCTACAAAGGCATTTCAATAGAAAAATGATGGGTTTTTATTTCTTTTCAATGAGAAAAGTGCGCTCTGTGCTGCTGACAGAAACGGAAGCCAAGGGACCGCAGCATCAAGGAAAAGTGATTTAAAAAAGTAATCAAAGACAACCAAAACGAATAAATAGTTACATTAATATGAGCTATTCATGAATAATTACCATGAATCATACTAACGCATGATTTTAGAAGAAAGTCATTTTATAATTTAAAACATTTTACTGGAGCTATGAATCAATTATCACCTATTTTACTAGTTATTAGTTAACAATTTTCTCTAGTTGCACTATTTCTTCACAGACGTGCTCTGATTAAGTGTTAAATGATAAAAGAAAGTTTTTAAAACAATAATCAGGGACAACCTGGATCTCTTTATTAATATGTTCATTTTTTAAACGGGCAGATCCTCAAATTTAAATGACTTGGAATGGGATCCACCAAAAAACACAAAGTATGTTTTCTATGATCACGCACCCTTCTGTCCTCTGCCTCTTCACTAATGGCTCCTTAAACTGCTCCTCTGAGTTCTGCTCCTCCACCGATGCCACAGAACCATCTGTGGGCAGAAGATGTAAGAAGGGCGCAAATGAACAAGTGAAATATCACTCACTTCTTTTTCCTTGAAGTGCTTCAGAAGCATTCTGCAGTGAATCTGTGCTCTTCTCCTCGTCTTTCCATTTAGTGTTGAACATATTTCAGTGCAATGCGGTTGCCTCACAGTGATACCTGCTTGAGACTTGTCAGTAGCTTCACTTGTGCTGCTGGCTGCTGCTGCAGCAGCTGGCTGGTCATCTGTGCTCCCTCCTGCCATCTGTTCACTGTCCCTCTTCCTGTCTGCATAGCGAGCTGCAACATCCTGCACATAAACACAACAGAACTCTAAATATACCCTCAAGAAAGAGACATGCCTTTAAAAGTTGGCTCCAATATCAGCTATCTGATCAATTCTGTTCCAAATTATTATTTCTTTTTCAGATTTCAAAGCCAACTTTGAACTAAAACTAAATTCCCCAATTCTTAATTTGTTGGTTCAACTGATACACCTCAAAGTATAAAAAGTAGTGGCCTAAAAACATATAAAAACACAAAACTGCAGTTATTACTGTGGCAGAGATGACCGAGGCTGAGGTGGTGGGGTTGAAGAAGCGAGTGTGTGGGTGGAAGGGTCGTGCAGCTGGGAAACCCATTATGGGGGACTTGATGGCCATGCCCATGGGAACCGGCCCGAGCAGGGACGACCTGCTTCCCGCGGCGTAGAACTGTCGGAACTGCTGCCCGCCCATGCCAAAACTCCGCATGTTGCCTGGATGAAACAAGGAATGAACCAACACTTCAGTCTTGTTAGTCTGGTAATATTTTGACTCTAATTTCTCAAAAGTAGCTAAAGCGTATGCCTTTTTTACAAAACAAGATAACTGCTTTCTGTAGCACTGTACCCTGCATCTGTTGCATCAGTAGAGCGCCCTGCAGCATTGGATTGGGGGCAATAATGGTTGTCTGGTTTGTCTGGCACAGGTTGACCATTCTTGGAGGAGGGGCGGCCTGAGCTGGAACAGGAATCGCTCTGGACGACAAACAAAAGTCGGATCAAGGACACCTTCAATGAAATCTGCAACCAAAGTCATGTTTAAAAGCAAAACAAGGCGAGTCCTGCAAACCTGCACATGTTTATTATTACACAAATGAGAAATAACAGCACCTTCAGTTGAGTTTTCTTCAAAACGCTGCTGTCGGAACTTTAAAGAACACTTTAAAATATCTGTCAAGACTATTTTTTAAGCAACAATCTAAAGTAAGGCAGTTTGTATAAATGAAAAGGAAATGACAACAACACAAAATGCCACAAATGAGAAACAATTAAAGTTGAAGCTAGAAATGGTATTAGATTTATGCTAAATTAAAACAAGCACACTATTTTATTATCATAAAAAACAAAAATTTAGATTTATCTGAGGAATATTTCATTCCGAGGGCCCCGATTGAATCCCGGGTCTCGAGTAAACAGCCTTACCGCGGCGTCTGGTGGTGATGGGCCACATGGTGTGCCGGGGGTGGCTGCGGTGGTGGAGGAGGAGGAGGTTGCTGTTGGAAAAGTTGGTGTAAATGCCGCAAGTGTTGCTGAAGCTGTTGCTGCTGCTGCTGCTGTTGATGGATGTGTGGGTTGAACATCACGGACTGTGTTATATCATCCGTCAAGTTGCCCCAGAGCTTTCAACCTGACCTGCGAGGAGCCAACGTCTGACACCTGCTACAGCATGAAACCCCTGGAAAAAGTGCGCAAAAACACACAGATATGAGATGGCATGTCTTGTCGGCACAACACCGAAATGTAAACACAGACTTTTATTAGCAGTGCGCACCTCCTGAGACAACAGGTCGCTCTCATATTTCACAAGTAGCTGCGCTAGCAAACATGCTAACCACAATGGGCTAAGCAGTTTATTTTGATTTCTTGCCACCGCAAATATCTAAGAAAAACGCACGTTTAGAGCATCTTTATCGAGAAACTACAGCCTATCTGTTAACCAAAAGAAAAACCACAAAAAACAAACAAATAATTGGGATTCCTACGAAATTTCTCCAGCTTTAATAATTTGACATGAACAAAGCTAATCTGACGCTGTACTGGTTAGCTTAGCATAGCCACAAAGCTTCGTAGATATTCCCAACTCAAAGAAGATTTCCGCACTTTACCTTGAGTTTCCTTTGCGTGTAAAGAGGTAATACTTCAGGGAAAAAGGCAGCAACGCTCATATATTATCCAACCGAAGTCATGCCGCAGAATTTACTCGCCGCGAGAGGTGCGCTGCAACTTGCTAGGAGCAGAAACCCATTCAGCTTCTGCTAGTGAACTCTGTCTCCCCCTAGTGTCCAAGCACCAGAACTAATCTGCATAACAAATATCTTTAAATAATGTGGTATTTTTCAAAAGTGACAGCTGCTTTGTTGCCAAATTACACGCTAAACTTGTTACATTTATTATTTTTTAATCTAAAAAAATAAACTTAGCATAATATGCATCCTAAATCAGAGTCAGTTTTATTGCTCAAGTATGAGTGCACATACGATGACTTTGACTTCAGTGTCTTATAATGTTACTTAAAAGGGCGAAGCAAACAAGGGCAAAACATAAATGGGTGTAAAAAAACAGAAAGAAAAAGATAAATACAACATTTAAGTAGATTTAAAAGTTCTCATGTTTGTGGTTTCACACTATATGTTTGGTCAAGAGTTAATCAGAGCAACAGCTTGGACGCCGTCTTTGTGGCATGTGATTTTGGCGTACAGAGCTCTGAAATGTCAGTCTGACTGATTATGGGACTGAAAGAACTTCAGCTGATTCTCTACAATCACAGATGGCATAAAACCACCTAATTATTTTGCTGTCTTCTGGATCTACTTTTGAATGCTAAGGTTAGGACATCTGGCTTTACTAACTGTGGGCAACTACTTTCTAGTTCACATGGGTATTTAGTGGAAAATGCCTGGGTGTGAGCTGACGTTTCAGAGCTCACACCCCGGACACAATCTAAAAAAATGTGAGGGTGTGAGGGGTCTATTGGGATGTTAACAGCCCGCATCCTAACCCTGGACTGGTTCTGGATAGAGGGAAGGTTGGAACCTATAATCCTTTCCGCAGACCTGATGGTTCTCTGCAGTCTGTCCCTGTTGTGTCTGGTTGTGGATCCAAACCAGACCGTGATGGATCTGGTAAGGACAGACTGGATTATTGCAGAGAAGTAGCAGCTGCTCTTAATGCAGGTTGAACTTCTTAAGTTATTGCAGGAAGTACAACCTCTGCTGGGCCTTCTTCTGGAGTGAGTCAGTGTGGGAGATCCACTTCAGGACCCGTGAGATTATGGACCCCCAGGAACCTGTGTGAGTCTTTTGAGGGGATTGTTCTGTTGAGGATTATACGTAAGTGGAGGGGGTTCTTCCTGAAGTTAACTGTAATCTCTACAGTTTTAAATGGGTTCAGCTCCAAGTGATTCTGACTGCACCAACTGCTCCACTTCTCCTCTGTATGCAGACTCATTGCCATCCTGGATGAGCTCAATGACTGTGGTGTCGTATGCAGAGCCACAAACAGGAACCGTGCTTAGGTCCTCTCAGAGTCGAGGTGGTGCAGGGTGTATTGAAGCTATTGTGACCATGTCATCCCCTGACCCATAGGCAAACTGCAGGGGGTCTAGCAGAGGGTCAGTGATGTTCTTCAGATGGACCAGCACCAGCCGATCTTCATGACCACAGAGCTCAGGGCGACTGGTCTGTAGTAATTTAATGCTGTGACAGGGGACTTCTTGGGAACTGGGATGATGGTAGAGCGTTTGGAGCAAGAAAAGACCACATACATCCGGGTGAAGATGGGAGTGCCTCTGTCCTGCCTGTTGGCTCCCAGCAACTCTTACCAAGAGGCAGGACTGTGGGCTGTTGAAGATCCGGGTGAAGATGGGAGCCAACAGGCAGGACGGAGACACTCTATCAGGTCCTGGAGCCTTCCTGATCTTTTGTTTCTAAGAGTGTTGATGCATGTCTCGTTCAAAGATCCCCAATGCAGGCGAGTTCTTTGGAGTTGGTGGGGAAAGAGAGAGGTGCTGCAGTCCTTTCTAACCTGGAAATTAATTTGTTAAAGTCCCACCCCAGTCATCTTTTGATCTATTTTGTAGCGTTCCCAGTGGTCTTTTAATTATGATTATGCTGTTTTGAGCCAAAATTTAAAAAAACATGTGACGTTTTCTAGGACATAGTTTCTGCGGACCCATCTGTTTGTTTACGTGCTCTCCTAACTCCAACTAGCTTACAGCCCCTCAAAACCCCAACCTAACATTGCCCGTTCAACAAGAAATGGCGAGCAATGTCTCAACTATCCAGCCTCATCCAAGCCAGAAGTCAGCTTGGATGAGGAAAACATAGACGTACACTGCAAAAAGCAGGGACCTACGTCACAGCTACAAGCTATGTTTTTGTCTGCTCCGGAATCACAACAATTTAAATAAAGAAATACTCAAAAATGCCATTTTAATCTTAATTTTCTTCCTGTAGGTCCTCCTTTGTGGAAAAAGTACCCCAAGAACATGTTAGAAACACTAAAAAACCCTTTTTTTGATTGGAGTCGGTCTTTAACTAATGTATTTTTGATTTGTGTTTCAACCACTCAGCAACCCTTTTATTTAAAATCTTTGTGCGTGTGTGTGCAAAACTTGGATTCTAAAGTAAAAAACAAAACAACTTTGACACATCTGTATCCTCTGGCAGAAAAAGTAGTGTTTGTTTTTCATCGTCCCATTTTTGTCTGCTAGAACTACTAGAACCTATAATAATGAGCATTAGAGGGATACAACGTCACCTAACGGTATACTTGGAGTATTGCAAGGATCTCCTGAGGAAATAAACGAGATCATCCTCCTCCCCTGTGGCGCTTGGAGAGGAGTGCGGTAGAGAGTCCTATCTGAGGTGATCTGACAGACCGAGGAAGAAACCGATAAGTAGAAAAAAAAAAAGAAATAATCTAAAGCTGCCCTGCTTTGTGCGCGAGACAGGAAGAGAAGAGACAACATATATACACTCGGAGGAAATTCCTCCCTCTGGCTGCGCAAAGATGGGGAACCGGGGAATGGAGGATTTGATTCCGATGGTGAACCGAATGCAGGATGCCTTCACCGCAATCGGACAAAACGCCAACCTGGACCTGCCGCAGATCGCCGTGGTGGGCGGCCAGAGCGCAGGGAAGAGCTCGGTGCTGGAGAACTTCGTCGGGAAGTAAGCAGCTTTTCCGGGATCCTAAGCGCTCTCTGGTGCATCACGCAAGCTGCCCAGTCTTTATCCTTATGGACAGGTTCAGATGCACCGCAGTAATGGAGTTATAATTGAAACCAGCACGTTTTGTTCTTGGTTTAAAGCTCCAAAGCGCATCTTACATTATTTCCACAGCACGATGGCAGGGAGATTATTTGTGTGGCCTACATAAATCCCCTGGTGAAGTTCAGCTGTTTACCGCCTCATGATGCATTCAGATGTCACAGATCCCTGCTAAAAATGCTTTAAAATATATAGTAGACTTTAGAATTAAAATATTGGGTATTATGACGAATACATAAGTCTGGTTCAAGCACTATTGTAAATCTGCCTTTTAGAGCAGAGAGGAGGAGGATTTACAGTTAAAGCAGATACTGTTTCTGGCTGCTAGTGGGGGTTTTTGTGGCAGGGCTATCATTTTATTGCCCCTTGGCTATGTAAACCTAAAAAAAACCCAACAACACAGGTTTTAGTTGTGCAAGCATACTGCTTTTTTGTGCACCCCAGAAGCTTATTCTTCTTTTTCTTCTGCTGATGATGGTAAAAAAAACAGCGCAGAGGAGGGCAAATCTGATCTGTCATGCTGCAGTCCCTCATGACCTTGTGATGAGAGAATGACCACCTGAGCTGGAAGCTCTTCCAGCTCACCCATCCACCTTGATGTTACTTTACTCAGGCAAAAACATGGGAGCTGTGAAGCATGCCCATTTTAGTTAATTCCAGTGTATTTTATTGTCCGTAGACAGTGATTCAGCAGTATTTTTTGCTCAAGTATGATGGGAGAGAATGTCCACCCTGGCTATAAGCCAACCTAACCCCTCACCCACCCACCTACCCCATGCATGGCTATTGAATGGTAAACGGTTCTTTATCTTTATACGAGCGGATGGGATCCATCTGCACAGTAAGAGGGCAGATGAGATTTGCAACAGATCCCTCAACCTCACAGTTTGACCAAAGTTCGTGTAGTTGCTGATCTCCGTCTTAAGTGTTAAAAGGTGAGGGGTGCCTGCTGTTGACATGTAAACCTTTGTGCCCCCTCCCCCCCCCTTTTTAGTCTTCTACAAACTCTATTGATTTACATATAGCCAGCATCTTCCGGTATCTGTCAGTTGCACAAACATTTTATTCAAATAGTATTCATAATTGCATACAGAGTTCTCTTCTTCTTTTATTTCCCCTTTTTGCTAGCTTTGCTGCTCTTCTTTTTTTTTAAATTACTCTCCCCATAAAGATCTATTAAATACTCAGGGTTTAACAATTCTGTTACTCTCAATAGTGCTGTATTGCTCATTTGTAGTCATAGAAACAGGCTAAGGCTAATTCTGCTTTTCCACCCTGGGAATCCAGGGCTTCAGCTGTTATTCAAGTATTGTAACAAAAGGAATCAAATGGGTTTTTTTTCTGAAAAATGTAGAAAGACCTGCAACTTTCACGAGTTATTATTATTTATTGTCATTAACTATATACTTAATTTAACTATCCTAGATACACCCTTATCGTGACGTCTGTTTTCATTTATTCTTTTGTTCTGCTGTCTTTGTGATGTAACAAATACCTTTAGAAAATAGAAATATTTTGATATGCAGGAAGATGCCCTTGAGTTTTGAATTTTTCCTTTGATTTTACTTAGTAATAAATTGTGAATATTTTAACCACATTTATGATTCTAAGCTAGTTCTATTTATTCAATTCTATTCTTCCAGAGCACATGGCATTTGGTTCGGCAAAGATAATTATTTTTCCCCCTTTATCTTAATAGTTTGAAACAACCATAGCTGTAGAAATTGAGTTAGAATGGGCTTAGACTAAACTTTGCTTAGAGAGGTTTATTGACTTCCCTGTGCTATCACCTTTTTGGTAGGTGCACAACATGGCTACAGGCAAACAAAATTTATGAATATATTCTAAGATATTTTAATTTTTATGCCACTTAATCTAGTCTTGCCTTTGCTCTTTGTGTCACTAATCTTTAATTATTGCATAGCTCAAGTTTGTTTTAAAAAATTATATATTGTTGCAAAAAACACTGCAGCAAAAGCAGCAAGCTGAAAAAGAGTACAACAGCCTTACTATGTTCAACAATCTCATCCTCTGGGCACAGTCCATTGATTTAAATATTTTTTTATAAAGAAAAAAAAAACATCTCGAGGCTTTATATTGGAGCTCAACTACAATGTTTTCAAAACCACCCAGCTTTTACTTCAGACTCCCGTGAGTTTAATTATCTCAGACAGAGCTGGTCTCCAGAGGCAAAAACATGTGAATCCCTGTGAGGACACACCAAAGGTGGATGGGAAATCTATGTTCTTTTATTAAATGCTGCAAATATTTACCTTTAAAATATAACAGAAATCAGCTTAAATTTAGTAGGAAAGAAGTTGGCAGAAATCCAAAACCACACAGAGCTGCCGGAGGTTATAACAACTGTTAAAATTAAGCATTCTGTGAATCAAAGGTGCGGTTATTTTGTGTCCAGACTCAAAGTGAGTTGTCTTTAGAGATTAGGATACTTGAGGCGGACCAAATACACTTATGACACTGTGTGAAAGACTCTTATATAAAATAACCTGACATAGTTGTCTATTTGCTTGTTTTACTGGGACTTAAGTACCCGTTGTTCAGTAGGTGGTCTGTGTTGTGACCTGCTTCTTGATACAAACTTCAGCACCACGGACAGCTCCTTTAAAAAACTGCCCATGAGGAAATCCTTACAATGAAACAAAATCTGAATGTTACGACTTAGGATCACAAGAAAAGAGCAACAATCAATATTTAAAAAAGGTTTAAATGCAGGATAGATCAATAATGACCCATGGATGTCCTGTGATTATTGCAGGAGGTGGGATTTCTGTACTTTATAAAAATCTAGACCTTTAGTGCAGGAGACAAGTGTTAAAATGACAACATAACAAGTTTACTCCTCTTCTGTCGCCATCATTAATCTTACATACCAGGTGTGTTGCATAGCACAAAGAGTGCTGGTACTGTTAAAAGGGGGTTTGCATTAAGTCAATGCACATAGATGCACTGAAACATTCAATCTGCCTAGCCTAAGGAGGGGCAAGTGAATAAGCAAAGGATACAGACAATCCGTTAACAAATCACAATATGAAGAATAATTAAAACTTAACGTAAGACTCTCACACATTTAAAGATTAATTTTCTTGTCTGCTGAGTAATGTTCCTCCTGAGACTTAGTGTAAATGTTCTGGCAGTTGTAAATGGTAAATGCAGTTGATTGATTTTCGGCATTTTCTTTAAAATACAGAAGAAAAGAAAACGTTGATTTCATTTTATTGTCATTTCATCAAATACATTTTTAAATTTATTTATTTGTGATTAATTTATAATCTGAACATGATAAAAGTAATGTTCATATTCATAATAAAGGGTATCTAAGGGGGCATCACTTGTTTGCTATTAAGCATAAAGGTATAAGGTATAATTTGAACACAATTTACTTTAAAAACATCTGTTTAGCTTAACTAAATGTTTGCCCACAAGTTACTGCAAAGTCATTAAAATAACAAATCCAATAAACTTAAAATGTGTCTTTATGTGAACTCAGGCGTTTCAGTGTTAAGTGTTTGCTAATTAAATAATTTACAATTAAGATGACCGACTAAAAAGCTGTGATATTTAAAATAGTTTTAAGTAATTCTTCCTAATAAGAAATGTAGCCTATACATGACCAAAAACCTATGTGCAATGGAACCAACCTAGATGAATGAGAGTCTTCATAGACAAATGACCAAAAAGTAAACTACCTTTATTTTTGTTACCTACTTTTAATACTCTGTATAAAATTACATTTTACCCACATCCTTTTTTAGACTTCTTTTTTTTCTTTCAAGGGAGTTTCAAGTATTTTTTGCAGTGTAATCACATTACTTTTGCTTAAATTGTAGATTAGAATATGTTCCTCAATGTCTAAGCAAAACATTCTCTAAACTTCCAAAGTTTTTTTTAAATTTGTTTTAAACAAATCCAAATATATTACTTTTTAAGATTTTGAGTTTAATAAAAGAAATTAAAAGAAATTATGTGTTATTCTATGAATATTATGAATAAATATGGCTAGAGATAGTATCGTGTTTTATTGATTTTTCTTTATAGACATTGATAAACAGTTTAGTTACCGTAATTCTATAATAGTGGCAACAGATTTTCAATAAAACCCATTTTAACAATTATGAAGTGCTGAATGTAATATTTGCCTGACACCAAAAACAAACTGAAGTTTAGCTCTGGCAAGTAATTAGAGCTTCCTGATGAACATTTCTCAGGATGCCATTGGTATTGTGGGAGTCGTAAAACATCCTTTTCAAAGACTGAGGAGGTGGATAAAACCTTGTTGAGGAGGAGTGAGAAAATGAAGATTAAAAAAAACAGAGAGGGAGCTTTATTTGTTCTGACACTGCTGCAGAGGATTACCACTAATCTCTGTTTGGGCAGTATTTTGCCCTGCAACACATTCTTTCATTGGTTCAGCTCTAATCTCGAGTCTGACCATCCAGTAATTCCAGCTCTCATTGGCTCCGCTATCTGCTGTGGTTTGGTGTTGTTTCATGTTCAGATATGTGTGTTATTGTACATTATTCATCAACAAAGCCCTTTCTGCTGTGTTTGGCCCTTTCACGGAGCACAGTTGCCTGGTTGTGTTTGTTCTACGCTGTCAGGCCTGGTAATGCTGCACACATCACAGTGTTTAGAGGAGGCTCAGACTGTCTGGGGAGCGGAAGTGTGTCGACACACATAGCAGGGCGAGCTTAGCTGCATGCTGACTTTGAGTTTGTAGTAGGGCGGCTGTGCCCAGCAGAAAAAAATTGACAGTCCTAACAGATTAGTAAACAAATAGAAGAAATAGAAAAAGATTGAACTCATCAACACCTCCTTAGTCTGCAGCAAAACTTTAAGCTCTTCAGGGACAAGTGGAAAAACTAGCTGTCAAAAGAAGCACTAGCGTGACTTCAGAGCAAATGCAAATGCACCCTGCCTAAAATGTTTGTTTTGTTCTAACACCACTGACTGATATTAGTCCTTACTGGATGCCTGTAAGCTTGTGTGCATGGGGTAAAAATATGCAAAACAAAGTAACAAAAATCAAGGACAGTAATCTTTCAGGTCCTGTAATGGGAAAACTAATTTAATATCCATTAGTCAAACTAATCTGCTCGTGCTTAGCTGAGGTAACGCTGTGTAAATGCTAAGTGACCTGCATTAGTGAGCACAGTTTCCTCCCACACATTTACATACACTCTTCCCTCCTCTAACACAAAACCATTATTCCATTTCTTTCAGAAATGAATGTAATTAAATTCCCAGAGGTGTTGATTCAAAATTAACCACATTTAGTGAGTAAAATATTCCCTGCTGTTCACTACTTAAAAGCATTTAAGAGATATTTTTACACCATATTTTACGATTAAAGGACAAAACTTACATTTTTCAATGTTAGGACTTCAGTTGGGAATTTAAATTAATTTTGATATTCCTGTAACCGTCAGAAACCGGTTTACTGTCGGGGATTTAAACTAACAGGAAGTGTTTGATAACTGAATATTTGTCCCACTTTGGCAGGCTTAAAAGGTTTTTTGCCTCCAGCCTGTCCTAGATACTTAAAAAAATGTCATCATTACTTTGAGTTAAAAGATCAGTCTTAACGTTTATTATGCTTATTTTGACAAATAAGCATAAAACTACTTTCGATGATGAAACAAAAGTGCCTTTAGGCATATATATCTGTAAAAAATGATTTTTAAACATCTAAACATAAAAATACATCAGTTTAATTTATATATACATTATCATTTTTATTCAAACTTTATTGAAGTCAGGTCCAATGGCCTGATGGCTAAAGCTGTGACACTTTGAAACGATGAGTAAAATGATTAGAGAATGCATTTGTTTTTATACTTTTCAGAAAACATTCTCTTTTGAATTTATTTTGTAGCTAAACAGCTAAATGTTTTCTTGTAAGAAAAGTGTGTCTGTGCCTATTCCCTTTAAGTGGAAAGGCACTGTGGTCCCAGAGTGAGGAAAGTGAGTGAAGAGGAAGAGCTGCAGTTAGGACCATCTGTTCTTTTATTTCAGTACAAAAAAACAAAAACAAAATCCACACATGCCTGACACAGGAAAATTTGCATTCTGGGAAGTACAGATGGATTAGCAGCTCAATGAATAAAATGTATTTGTATTTATTACACATACAAATATCCTCATTGATTGATTTATTGATTTATTTCAAGGATTGTAGTCAAAGCAATAAAGAATTTAGACATATTTTTCAAACTCATTACAGAAATTTTGAAATGCATAGATTAAAAAGACAGAAAATAAAAAAAAACAAAAAAGTCACTTAAATAACATTTTGCTTAATTAAATATAGTGATCATTAACTAAAGTCAAGGAGAGCTTGATTTATTGCTTGAAAATGAGTGGGAAGAAGCAAATTTATATAATCCCACCCCTACTAAGTTAATTTCTTTTACAATTTTACAGTTTTTGTTATCCGGTTCTGATCTGATAGATTCTTTTCAAGTAACAAAATGATTGATTATCTTTGGAAAACATTCATTCGTGATTTCAGTAAACAGTATCAGTAACCAATATGTAATAATCATTAGAACACATTATCACAATAAACCAGTAATTATTGCTACACATTGCAGATCAAGTAAAGAAAATCAATATTTTATTAATTGTAATTTAAACATTTGAGTAATCATTATTGCACATTACAATGTAATACTCATTGATTGTAATTAAAAGAGTTTTAATTATTTCACCACAATCAAGTTTACACATTTTTGGAAATACTTTGGAATTATTCAAACACTTATTGACTTCACTCCTCTTGTCTTCATATTGTGAAATCAGAGTTTCTTTACACCTTTTCTTGAATATTTGAACATTTTTTTTACTTGAAATAACTATTTTAAAACTATTTTTAAAACAGAAAAACACAAAGTTTTCCATCCATGTTTTCATTTTCTTTCGCTCATCTGGGACTGGGTCATGGGGGCAGCAGTCCAGGCAGGGATGTCCAGACGTTCCTCTCCTCGGCCACTTCCTCCAACTTCTCTGGGGGGGGGGTTCCCAGGCCAGCCGAGAGATGTAATCAGTCCAGAGTGTCTCTGGTGTTCCTGGGAAATGCTCTGAACACCTCCCCAGGAAGCCGTCCAGGAGCCATCCAGACCAAATCCAGATTTAAAAGTTTAAAAGACTTAAGAACACTAAAATAAATCAACTTCAACATCAAAAGTGTTGTAAAAGAATACACGTGTCCTGTTGGGACTTTGTTAGTTGGCAGGTTGAATCGTACTTTTCTCTATCAGTGTAACCTCTCAATGGGGCTTAGGTCAAGTCACTTTGCTGGTCAAACAACTAAAGAGATGCTATGGTCCCACAGCCAGGAGTTTGATTTTAAATCTGGCAGTATGAGCAGGTGCCAACTTCTTCTGGATAAGGAAATCAACACGAATGCTTTAAATTAACTTGACAGATGGCTGACTTTGCACCTGATAAAACATAGTGGACCAACAGCAAACAGATGACCCCCCCCCCCCAATCTCTGAGTGAGGACTTCACAGTCAACCTTTAGCAATTTAATTCTGTGCTTCGTTCTATTTTTAGAATGGGATTTTGATTTCCAAAGGAAATACTTGGAAAAATCTATAATCTGAATGGAGAAATTTGGACCATTGAGCTACACGAAACACCTGTGACATCTCTGGTTTAAGAGTGGATTAACACGGGGAGAGTAATCATGGAAGCATGCGTTCTAGATACATCAACCAATGATTTCCTTTGAACTACTGAGTGATCCACTTGTACAAGTCTCCCTAAGATTTTGAATGGGCTTTGTTTCCCCTCAAAGCTGCATTTATCTATTTTGATCCTTTTTTGTATTTTTATGTGCTTAGATACTGCTGTGAACAGCCTGTTTTTTCAGGGTTAACAACCATTGTCTACCTCCATCCTAATTAAATGATATATTATAAAAATCACATTATGTAATTATTAAATAGACAAATATGGGGTACCGCTATGTTTGTTGGATGACCTAACATGTCAGATGTTAAAATAAAGTCTAAATAAACATAAATAAATAGGAAAGCATTCAAAACATAAAAAACGATTTCTTTGTTAAAGGCACATTGAAACAACATCTGATTTTTTTTTTGCCTAAAACCCAAAGAACGTTTGTTCTGAAACAAAAATGTAATGTATATTTATTAATTCTTAAAGTTGACAAAATTGACACTCTGTAAACTTTTCTAGTAATTAGCTAGACCAGAAAAACAAGATATGAATGGTAGCGCTAACCAGTGTGCTATTCACATTTTATTGTTGTTTTTGTAAGAATGAAAAACCAATATGTATCACATAGATGACAACCTTTACCTGTGATTCAACCAGCTTCAGCATTCTGATAAATAATATTTGCAAAATGCTGAACTGATCCTTTAAAATGAAGCAGGATGTACTTTATGTGATTTTACAACAGAAATTGTTCAGAAAAATGAATAAAAATATAAATTTCACTTATTTTTTCATAATTTGTTTTTCTAGTTATTAGGTATTATTTTCAACATCATTTTCAACATCTTAAGACCCAAACTCTTGTTTGATATACCTTATTATTTCTCTTTGACAGGGTCTCAGTTAAGCAGAATTAACTAGCATGGTAATAAAACCCAAAATGTGATGTCCACGCAGGTGGACACCCGGCCCTACGAGGTTAAGAATCCCACAACTCATATTTCTGCTTTTGGAATTTAAATTAAATTAGATTAATAGCTAACTTTCAGTAAGCTATTAAAATAATGATTAAAAATGTTAATAAAATGATAGTGTAATACTTAGTCTAACAAAAAATAAATAAAAATAAATTTTCATCTGTCAAATGTGGTCGTGGGTTGCATCATTTTAATTTAAACTGGTAAGCTTTCATATGTTTTACTTCTTGATACTTTTTTGTGCCTTTCCACATTAATTGCTCTTCATACAATTTTTTGTGTGGAATTTAAATAGAATTTAAGCACTACTAATTAACTAAAACCCCAAATTTAATGAAAAACAACTTTTTAATTCACAGGAATAATGCTCAGGTTTTCAGGGGGAGTTTACTTTTTTTCATCTACGGCTAATTGTTTTTCATCTGATAATCTGTGTGTTACAGGGATTTCCTTCCCCGTGGGTCTGGCATCGTGACTCGTCGCCCTTTGGTTCTGCAGCTGATGAACAGCCCCACAGGTGCATATGTTTTTGATGGAACTCAATTTCTTTTTGTCTTCTTTTTTTTTACATCAAACATAAAAATGGACAAAATTACAAACTTGTAAAGTTAGTTTCTGGTCATATTAAAGTTATTATACATCAGTTGATTAGTTAATTTAGATAAAAATAGATATCAAATGTAGGGTTTTCTTAACACAGTTTTAATAATGCGCGTGTTGTGCATGCTTAGTTGTAATTATGTTTAGTAAAGCTTGATTTTTTAAAATCAGAAAATCAATCCACTTGCCAAATATTTACCATTTAATTGCTGGTAAATTTCTCTTTTTTCTCACATCCAGAACATGCTGAATTTCTGCACTGCAAGGGCAAAAAATTCACAGACTTTGATGAAGTCCGGCAGGAGATTGAGGCTGAGACTGACCGCGTCACAGGAGCCAACAAGGGCATCTCCCCAGTTCCAATTAACCTGCGAGTCTATTCACCTCATGGTGCGTCAATTACCACTTCACTCACACCTTCTTGGTTTTGACATTTTTCATACTTTGATTTGGCTGAATCAATGATGTGATCATGAGTTTTTATGAGGGATTGTATTATTGCTCCCCTGCTTTTTTTTTTTTTTTTGTGCTGACAGTGTTGAACCTGACGCTGGTGGACCTGCCGGGAATGACCAAGGTGCCTGTGGGCGATCAGCCCGCAGACATCGAGGCCCAGATCAGGGACATGCTGTTGCAGTTTGTCACCAAGGAGAATTGTCTGATGTTGGCCGTGTCCCCGGCTAACTCGGATCTAGCCAACTCTGATGCTTTAAAGATTGCCAAAGAGGTCGACCCTCAGGGTGAGTGGATGCAGGCATCCCCTTGTTCTGTAGTGTTTTTTTGTGTTATGCTCCACACTTATTTCATAAAAGATTTTGAAATTTGGCACAAGTTTACAAAATTATTTCAAAATTTTATTTTTATTTATTGGATATTTTTCAATTCTCTGCCTTTTTTTGTGCTGTTCATGCTGTTTAGCTGTGGAACTATTTGATGCATGTCTAACTGCTACGTATGCATTGGTTTAGGCTTAAGGACAATTGGTGTGATTACCAAGCTTGACCTGATGGATGAGGGGACAGACGCTAAAGACATCCTGGAGAACAAACTTCTTCCACTCCGGAGGGGTGAGCTCTTACATACATGTTGTATTTTGCACAGACACACTCCTTTCACATCTGACGGACGGTCAGTGCAGGGACGCACTGTTTCCCTCTTGTGGTCAAAAGCAAACACGGGGCTGTTCAACAGTCCGACCGCTGGGGGAGACCGCAGTCACAGTGGGATGAGGGGATGTGGGAGGCAGTGATGAACCGAGTAACAAATCAAAACACATGAAAAGTGTGGACGAAAGAAACTTGTTGAAAGAAAGGAGGAATAAGTTTCCTGGATCAGTGCTTTCATGTATTTTGTGGGTAGTCGGTGTTGTTTTGTGCTGATGCAGAGCTTTTCTTTTCCATTTGCGCATGGTTAAACCCCAGGAATGCACTTTTGATATTTTCCACGTTTTTTTGTGTGTTTTTCACTTTCCTTCTTTTTGCATGATGTAGATGCTCCTCTTTAAGAGCCTGCTGGCTCTGAGTTCTCCTAGTTATGGTGCATGAAATGGCTTTAGCAGAGGGAAGCATGCGGAAACTTAACTGATGGGATGCCTGTGACCTAAACTTATGTCTCTTTTTTTTGTAATTTTGTCTCCCAAATGTACTTCTTTTTCACATAAATAAGTAAAGATACTTTGTACTTTGTATCCTCTTTTACATCTCATTTTGGGAATGGAGTCCATGAAAACAAAAACTAGTAAAGATCATGTGACACTCTAACATTTTGTCTTACATTTTTGCCAAATATGTCTGTTTTCAGAAACAGGATAAATTCATCAAAATAGGTTTTTTCAATTCAGTTTTTTTTGCCGTAAATCTTGCAGAAGATTTTGAAACTCTTGCTTGTGTGTAGGCTACATTGGTGTGGTGAACAGAAGCCAAAAGGACATAGATGGAAAGAAGGACATAAATGCTGCCATAGCTGCTGAGAGGAAGTTCTTCCTCTCTCATCCTGCGTACAGACACCTGGCAGACCGTATGGGCACACCCTATCTACAGAAAGTCCTCAATGAGGTCTGAAAAAGTGTTAACCTTAGTCCAAAAGAACTGTTTTATAACATTTGCAGAATTCCTAGTGATTTGATATTGACTCTATGCTTTTAACAGCAACTAACCAACCACATTCGGGACACGCTGCCTGCTCTGCGGTCCAAGCTGCAGAGTCAGCTCCTCTCTATAGAGAAGGAGGTAGAGGAGTACAAAAACTTCCGGCCTGATGATCCGTCTCGCAAAACCAAGGTTCTTCTCCAGTGAGTAGACCGCCATAATCGCAGATAGATAGCTAAAAAGACAGAAATGTACATTTTTACTTGTTCCTTGTAGGATGGTGCAGCAGTTCTCTGTGGACTTTGATAAGTGCATAGAGGGCTCTGGAGACAAGATTGACACGGCAGAACTGTCAGGAGGTGCCAAGATCAATCGGATCTTCCATGAACGATTCCCCTTTGAACTGGTCAAGGTGTGTTTCGGATAAACTGGGGTGGGAAATAATATTAACTCTACCTGCCCTTTTTAGGGGTATTACCTGGTAAAATTGTTCCAGGCTTGCTAAGCTGACACTAAAATATGATGCCAACAGACTGCCTCTAATTCACCTGGAAGTGATGTCACTCTAAAACACAAACAGGACACATATTTTAACACTAACACCTCTTCTTTTTCTACAGTTTACATTTATATTGCATGATTAGCTACCAATGACCTCATCCATGGTTTATCAGCAGCTTTAAGCTGTTGTAGAATTGTGTTGTACCAAAGAAAAAAGGAAATCACACATCTGTGGTCTCTCATTCTATCTGTTTTTAGAAGAAATATTACAGTTCCTGATTGAATGTTTTGTTTCAAAGCAAAAAACCTTAATTAGAGTCATTACATTCTTCATTGACTGATTGAAAAAAGGTTGTTACTATGTCAGATATCATGGAAAAAACAAAGTAAAGTATTTTTTTTATGTAGTGGAGAAAGGTTCAGTTTTTAGTCTTTTTATTCACAATTTAGCATTTTTTAACCAGGCTTTTTGTTTCCAAGGACAGTTATGTCCTATGGACTGTTATGTGCAATAAAAGTGCCAACACAGCATTACAAACTCAAGGAAAGATTTTAACATTAAAATGTATTTATTCATTTACATTTTCTGTGAATTCGGTCTACAACCGGAGTTTCCCACGATAGAAAGCACCTGTAACATGTGCAAGTCCCACCTTGACACGTTAAAAGAGACGAATGAGCTTCTTTATCAGCTTTAAGGAGTATGACTTTATTTCCTAATGATTGTATGTGCTACCTCCCCATTTTCTTTTTAAATCTTCCACCTTTTTTATTTCCAGATATCCTTCCAGGCTCATGTCAATTTAAGCTCTTACCTCACTCCCCCATTTACATGGCTGATCCCTGTTTTCCTCCTGGATGAAAGCCAACACCCTCCCCATTTTCTTCCTCTCTCATCTGCTCTCTTCTTCCCTCTGAGGATTTAAGCTTACCGTCTGAGACGGCGAAGTTGTGACTGACTCAAAACACAGACGTGCTTTAGCTCTATTCATCACAGATTTTTTATGAAATGCTCTGGAGGGAGACGTTAAAGAAAACAGGGACAAATAAACCTTTCCGTAAACAAGAGACAAACTTGGATAAATACATAAATAGCAGTTAGTGAAAGAACAATTGGCTAACTTGTCTGGCAGACTGTTTGTTTCATCTCCCCTCCGTCTGTTTTTCAGATGGAGTTCAATGAGAAGGAGCTCCGCAAGGAGATCAGCTATGCTATCAAGAACATTCATGGCATCAGGCATGTCTGCCCTTCGACTCCTTCATCACTCCTTCACTTCACCTCCTCTTGTCTCTGTGTTTTAATTAACACTTGTGCTTAGAGAAATCCAAGCCGGGGCTTCTGAATTGATTGCTGAGTTGCAACCTGATAGCAAAAAATTGAACAGAGGGGGTTGGGAATGAGTTGGTATTTGTCAAATTCTCTTGTTTTCCATGCACTGTTCTTTGCTTATGACTTAATGCTGGTGTTTGGCTTTTTCACCTGTCTGGTTGGTGAAATCTTGCATTTATTTTTAACCTTGGATGTGTTGCTGCTCTATTTTTCTACACCCATTGAATACACGTTATATGTGAACACAAAGAAAAAGCAGCAGAAATTTAACAATATATATATATATATATTCTTTTTTTAGGCAAAGTTTTTATTATTTGTGTTAACAATCGGCAATTTTATTGTGTGAGACAGTCAGATTTGTGCAGAAAATTGTATTTAATGATGTTTTTCTTAAAATTGGGACAACTATACCAGGGGTCTGAAACCTGAGGCCCTGGAGTCACATGTGGCTCTTTGGCTGCTCCATAGTGGCTTTCTGGTTAAAGAAAAAAAAACACATTTTAAAAGTAATGGTTGCTAAATTAGCATTACCTTAATTTATGTTCGTAAAGTTTATAAAAGTATGGCTGAAGGGCACCTAGAAGTGAGATAAACTAAAGGATTTAATATCCCTGCTGACATCCAAAGGCCTTGTTTGCTCTACGAATCTCCAGAATGCACACTTTTCAAATACTAGACAAAATAAGGTAAAAAATCTGATCTTTTCTGATTGTTCCGTTTATTTTATGAGTTTAAAGCTCATATCTTATGCTGCACAACAATATTAAGAGGGATATGCTAAAGTACATTTATATTTGTGTATCGGTAGTCTTTACTTTTTTTACTGGACCATAAACGCCAAAGTCCAAGGTCTAACAAGAAATGCTGTTTTGGTTAAGTTAATGAGGGAATTAGCTGCACCAGGATAATCCTGTTTGGCATAGTCTTTTATTTTGAAAGGAAGTCATGAGAGCTTCTGTCCAAAGTAAAAGAAAAAAACTATTTCACATTTTGAGAAAATGATAGTTTCTCTTTATTTTTCACATTTATTATAAGAGTAACAATGTAATGAATGCAAAGCAGTATAAACATTTTCCTAAAGAGGAAAAAATTCCTACTAGGTTTTGATCAGAAGGAAACAGACCCAAATGGCGCTTTTACTGTTAAAGGTTGCAGACTCCTGAACAAACAATTTAAACAAAATTGTATTAAGTCAATATAGATTTCACCAACCATTTAACATGTGACAAAAACAACAACAAAAGCTGAGAAATGAAGGCTCAATCTTGACAATTAACTTTTTCTCTTCTTTACTCATTCCTCCTCCCTTCTTTTGTCTTCTTTCTTTCTGCCGTCCCCGCTCCTCTTTTGGCCCCGGTTGCTGTTCTTTTCTGTGTCGGGCAGAACCGGCCTCTTCACCCCGGACATGGCCTTTGAGACCATTGTGAAAAGGCAGATCGGGAAGATAAAAGAGCCTTGCACCAAATGCGTGGACATGGTCATTTCTGAGCTAGTCAGTACAGTTAGGCAGTGTACCAAGAAGGTAAAAGAATAAAGAAAGTACCGGTAAACAATAGTTTTGGTGTTGATGCTAAAATAACACAAAAAAAACCTTGTCCACTCTTCCTTGAGCTGTCCCTCCCTGTTTGGATTTTACCCACATGAATCGCTGATTAGTTGCAGTGGCCGGGTGGGCTGTGGTTTACCTGTCTGCCTGCCTTTCTGCCTGCTGTGCGGCTTTGGATGTGACTGGCTGGACAGACCTGCTGTGGTGGATAGTTGTGCTGAATAATTCCAGTTTGGAAGCTGAAAAGTCATCAAAATACAGTTGAAAATTAGCATCACACAATATATTTTAAAGGTTACAATAAAGTTTTATCCAAAGGGTTTTTTGCATTACCTATTCTTATGCACATTCAGTAGGTTTATTTTACTGGCAGCTGTACTAGATGACATCAGTTTCCAGACTCCCTTGTGTTGAGGACGGCGGCTTTGCACCTACATTCAAAACTTTTCCTGCTCAGGGGCTCTTAGGTTTGCCTCAGAGGCCACACTCTCCCAAGTTGGGGCCAAAACAAATGGCAGTAGTCTCAATCCAAAGGATCTGCTGTGAAATGCAGGAGTGGCTCGGCTACAATAACATGTAGCCCTCTCAGAAAGAAATGGTAATATTTTGTTTTCACAAGAGGACGGGTGGAAAAAGGGTCAACAACAAGGGGGGGATCGGGAGTTTTGGCTGGAGGTGTACAGCTGCAGTCTCCTGGTGCAAATTTAACGTTTTTTGGCTGGTGGAGGCCAGCAGGCTGGGGGGGGGGTCTTTATGTCTTTATGTTCACTCTGTCCCGAAAGAGTCCAACGCTACTCTGCTGTAGAATGGCTTAAGGGGAAAATAATAATCTCACTTGCTTCTTTTTTTCTTTCTGTGCTGTTTACCCGTCCAACCCCTCACCCCTTCCCATCTTTTTCCTCCTCGGTCAGTTTTCCCTTTTTACCATCTCCGATTTCTTTTGGTTACGTGTTTATTACCCCTCTCTACTTAATTTCTTTTGTTTCTTTCACTTTTCTCACTCTTTACATGATGTTTTTAACTCCCCTTTTTGCCACTTAATTTTATTATTTTACTCCTCTCCTTTGTCCCGCCTGCTTATTCCAACAGGACGGGTCTATTTACCCCTGACTTGGCCTTTGAGGCCATAGTAAAAAAGCAGATCCAAAAGCTGAAGGAGCCCATACTGAAGTGTGTAGATATGGTAGTAAGCGAACTCACCTCCACCATACACAAGTGTAGTCAAAAGGTAAAAATCCTACAAGAAGAGTCCAGGTTTTCATTTTTTTCTGTTTGACTCATATGTAAGGGTAGACTGATGGATAGAGTTGCATTTTATTTATGTGCATTATGGTGATTTACAGTAATATTACAGCAGGGGCTCTGCTTTATATGCAGATTCAATTTGTCCTCAAATCTTTTACCTAAAAAGTTAGACAATCTAACTTATAGTTGATTAATTAGTGAGTTTAAACAATCCCACATTTAATGAAAGCCTTTTTAATGTCTGACTTTACAGACATTGGGAAAATCATAAATTACATGTGTTGTTTCTCTTTCGGCTTTTCCCATCTGGGGTCGCCACAGCGAACGAGTCGCATGGGAAACTTGGCAATGTTTTACGCCGGATGCCCTTCCTGACGCAACCCTCTCAAAGCAACCGGGCTTGGGACCAGCATAGAAGTAGAGAAGGGAACAGGGAGCAGCCCGGAGTTGAACCTGGGTTTCAAAATTGTACAATTCTCCAATTTGAAATGGTTTTTGTGCATCAAATACTTTCTGTTTTTACTTGAATTAAAATCAGGATTTATTATTTAACGTTACTGATTAAAAATCTTGAAAAATATCCTAGTTATGGCGCAGCAAGAGAATAAAACAAGACCACTAAATCACTATATAGATGAAAAATAAGTAGGTTATATTTAAATCTCAACAGAGGTTTTGAAAACAGCAAATGAACATTCACTTGTTATGCATATTTTTATCATAGTTTTTATAAACATATCATTGATATATAATAATTATTTTAAGTTAAAAAATGCAAACGAATAAGAAAAATTCCTAAAGTGAATATCAGTCCACCCTTACCCTTAATTTCACAGAGATTTCTTTTCTCATCTGTCTCTAGTCAGTTATTTTGGGCTTTAAACTAAAATAGTTTAACTGCATGAGTTATTTTATTTTCATTATTTATTTTAATAACAAAATAATTTTTTCTCACACAAACCTGTTTCCAAGAGTGTTCTCATTCTGTGTAACCCTGATCAAATGGAGTCAGTTCTAACTCTTTTAAACCCAAATTTGATGGATAATAATGGCATAATTCTCCACTTTTGTTTATTTTTTTTAAATGATATTAGGTTTTTGATTCTGGACCCAGACATTCAAGACCATCATTGGATGCAGTTTGAACAGATGAATAAGTTCATAAACTTTTGTGTTTCTTCTAAATGACACACTAACGTTGTTTTCATTTTGGTACAGTAAATTATTTTAGAGTTCCTCCAGGTCTAATTTCTATATATTATATTTCTATATATATGTTATAGTCCATAATGGACTTGAAATACTGTTAATATTTAGAGAGTCATTCATAATTTATAGTAAAATAATATTCTTTAGCATCTTTTCTTTTAGTTTAACTTCGTTTCTGTCAAAACATTTTCTAAAATGTTAATTTGTCAACTTTTTGGAAACAGGTTTTTTTATCTTTTGTCTCTGTCAGTGCGTTTAATGAACCAAAGTGACTGTAGAAATCCACTCCGTGACTGACACACACAGAGCGTTTTCTTTGACTTTTCATTCCCTCTCTGTCCTCCCATCCTCTCATTCTCTAAATCTTTAAGGTCGCTTCCTCACCCAAAGTGTGACCTCCTTTGGATTTCTCTGCTGTGTCAAAGTTTTAATTAGATTTCACTCTGATACTGCATCACAGAGTACAATGTTTGGGGGGAAATCCACAGTGGGGTCAGTCTGACGTTCTTCTCCCTGTCTTCCATTATCCTTTATTCCACTCCCTGCCTCTTTGCATTGCATGTCTTCATCACAGTGAATCCTCTGCATGGTGATGACTTTTAGTAATCCATTATCTCGTTTTGTCCTTTGTCAGGGATTTTATGTTTCTTTGTCTGAACATACAGACTTTCAAATCTTTTTTTTTTGTCCTAAAGCTGTCATGCATCTTTTGAGTTGATAAACTACAACATCATCTGATATTGTTTATTTAAAATTTCTAGATCATTTTGATATAATGAGACAGTGACCCTTAGGAGATCAGCTTTAGTTCAACATAATCTGTCTAACGCAAACATTAAAGTCAGGTTTTGGATATCTTCTCAAATCCTTACTATTAAGTGAAGAAAATGGATATTAAATAAAGAGAAAAATGGGAAATTTACAAGGTTTTCAACCAGAAATAGCTTTCTCTGTCGTTCCAAATGGTTTAACAGAGCTGTTTTCTGCAGTATTACACACACAACTGGAGCTATGTGTGATTCCCACCAAAAAAACATTTGTCCATCATTATTAACTGCAAAAAGAGGTAGCCTAAAAAGTAAGAAAAGAAAACTAATTTTAGGAAGAAAATTACTGGAACGTATTACAATTTTTGTTGATTCAGAAAGTCATTTACTTAACCAGAAATGTTTAAGTTATAAAAAACAAGGAGTCCCACACAAGCTTTCAAAAAAGAAAAAAATGAGCTATAAAAACTGTTAGATTGAATTTCTTAAAACTGAATGTTTCACAGCCCAATAATCATTTCTAAACAAGTTCTAAACAAATGGTTTGTATTTTTGTGGTTTTCATGGACCTAATTGTAGTTTAATTTTATCCCCGTGCAAAAAACTAGTGTAATGAGTTGAAATGACTAATTTTAGATCAAAATGTGAACAAAATGAGAATTCAAGTTAGCCCACTTCAATAAATCCTCATAAAATCTAAAACTAGCACTGGGACATAAATCTAAATTTTGGTTTCCAAAATGATGACAATGCAGTGAAACCTGTCAACATGTATTGAACTTTAAAAATAACGTTCTTAAAATGTCACTAAAACTTACAGTGCATTTTGAGGTATTTGAGTCTTAAATCAAGTTTTCTATTGTCAAGAGTATGGAGCAAAAGGATTTAGACTTATTTTAATGTTAATGTTAGATTCTAATGTTTAATGAGACAACAAATAGATATGCTGATTTTCAGAAATGTTGGAAAGGTGTAGAGCACAAATTAAAAACACCTCAAAACCTGGGAAATATCTTGAATTTCTAAATCTTTGCAAGTATCAAATAGTTTGCAACTGCAGCAGAAAAAAATGTTAACAGTTCACATGTTGGCGTCCCAGTGATTGGGGTTAACGTACCAAAATACTCAATCAAAATATGTCAACATTTTCACTTTTACAATTGGGCCCAGGAAGCAGAATACCCACCTACAAACCAAAATGAACACAGCCCATCACAAAAAATGAAAGATGCACTGCAGCTTGCAACAAAGTTTCTCTTTACTGTGCTTTGGTTATGATTTTTCTTCTCTCCTCACACTTCTAAAATTGTGTTTGTGTCACATTGGAGCCCACCAGTGTCTGCACTTGTGGGTTTGCAATGAGCTCATGGAAAAAGACCCATTGCGTGCTGAAAAGGAAACACATTTCAGCCAGAAACATTGTTTATTCTGCGCTTGTGTGGTAATATCACAGACTCTGCCCTATCCTTTTTCATTTGTCCCATATCCACAACAAATGGACGCTTTCTTCATGAAATCCAACCCAACAGAACCCAGTCCAGTGTGGACGGCATGTTCTGGGGTTAGGGCTGAGCCTGTGTGAAGTCCAGAGCCGTCAGAACACATCATGTTTCATTTGGGGTTTGTTAGGTACTTTAGGTGATGTATTTCATTGATGGAAGGCTGTTGTGGTTCAGTCAGATGAGTGGTTGCGTGGTTTACTGTAGCTTCTGTGTTGTTGTCAGAGTGTGCGTATGTGATGCCGCACATGTGTCCGTTTACTGTTTACCTACCTACTGTTTCCTGTTCTCACAGCTGGCTCAATATCCCCTGCTGAGAGAGGAGATGGAGAGGATTGTTACCCAGCACATCAGAGACAGAGAGAGAGACACAAAAGAACAGGTGAAAGTCTCATGGACCGTGTGGGGAGAGTTCTGATTTTGTGTTTGTAACCAGCTTTTGTATGGATTAACGTATGGATAGAATATAAGAATAAAAACACATTTAATAGGAGATCTGGATTATTTCTTTGCAAAAAATTTTATTTATCTTAAATGACTAAGCTGTCGAGCTCAAACATCAGAACCAAATCAGAACTCTGGAACTCCACACAACAATTGAGATCAACTTTCATGGAGAAAAGTTTTAAAGGTTGACTCAGTTTTCTTGCTCCATGGATTTGCTTCTTGGAAAAACAAAGTCTATGAATCCAAAAAAATGAGAGAATCAAAAATAGTTGTGCAAGTAATTAGAAGCTGGTTTTATTCATCTTTTTTTAGGGGTAATAGCTTGTTTTAGGCTGTACAGCTATTCTAACTGACTGGTGGCTCCAGGCTTTCTGCATTATCCATTCTTTCAAATAAAAAGGCCTGTACTAATGTGGGAAAAACTCTAGATTTTTGTTGATCTGCATTGATTTGCATCCCTAAACTTCTACATTTTACATTCATGTATATAGTGGATTATTGGTGAAGTAAATAAAGGACATGAAAATAAAATAAATAAAATTCTCTAATTTTCAGCAACGTCCTCATCCGAAAATGTGTGCATTTATTAGAAGTCCTGTTTTTACAGGGGGACAGCACATAAAGGAGAAGCTTTATGTCTCTATCAATAGTAAAAATATTTCGGTTGGAGGGAAGGTTTGAGAATAAAAAAAAAACACTATTGACCACAAAATAACCAGAAAAAAAATCCAGCTGTTAGTTTTATATAATTACACCTCTTCTTCTAGAATTTTGTTTTCTGAATTCGTCTATTCAAGCAGTATCAGAACATTTGACCAACCTTCAAATAAATGATAAAAGTTATTAGTTAATCCGCATTTCTGTCACAGACATGAATTTTTTTTCCCAAAACTTATTTGATAAAATGACAAAAATACTTTTAAATGTTGCAACTTCTATAATCTTCTATGTATCACTGGGAGTTTAGTACAAAAATTAGAAATATTGCTTGATTTTATCCAATACAGTAAATGAGAAGAACAACATTGATTCAATTTTAAATGTTTCTGTGAGTCAATTAATGAAAACAAACAAAATGATTCTGTTTTCCTTAAACCATTTATCTCTCTGTTTAGGTGCTGCTATTAATAGATATTGAGTTATCATATATGAACACCAACCATGAAGACTTCATTGGATTTGCCAAGTGAGTGTTTGTATGAAGAACCGGCCGATCGCTTGAATGTTAAGTATGCTCATCATTTTGTTTTCATCCGATGTTCAGCGCTCAGCAGAGGATCAACCAAATAAACAAGAAGAAGGCAGCCGGCAACCAGGTAGTGAACCCACACTGTGAGGACGTTCCAGTTGCATAATTTGCAGTTTTTAATGCAGTCATAATTGTGTGTTGCACAGCTGCATGGTATTTAGTTTACACAAGTGATACTACAAAATGTTGTAGTTAATGTGTAAAAATTGATGGACGACAGTTATGCAAAACTAATTCAGGCTTGTGGGTTTTGCTGAAACCAAACTGTTGTGTCAGCGCAGCTAAAGCATGTTGCAAAATCTCAGGGAATCATGATTTTTTTCTGTGGCGGGGCCTCCACAGCGTAGTTATCTGCTGTGCAATACTCGTGTTTTGAGAGTAAAAATAGCTTACAATATAAGCTTTCACACAAAAAAGAAAAAATGAAAAAGCCAATAAAGAGTTATCTATTCATGAAAGGAAAAACATTAATGGCATGAAGCAGGGGTGTCAAACTCATTTTCACTGAGGGCCACATCGGCATAGTGGCCGTCCTCAAAGGGCCAGATATAACTTATACATGTAATTAAATGTAATGAAAAATAAGTGTAACTACTCCCTAATGTTAAATAAACTCATTATTTATTTATTATAACTTTTTTAAGTGACAATTACAGTTGCATAGAAAACACATGTTTTCTTGTTACTCTAGCATAAATCCTTTTAAATTTTGTCTGCTTATTAAAACCCACAATCGAACTGTCCAAGTGAATAAAGAAAAACTACATAAAACTGAGCTGCAAAGAACATGTATTAAACATGTAACATTTTACAGAAAAAGGCTGCACACAGATGGTTTGATGACAACAATTTCTCTGCATACACACATAAGTCCTGCGAACATTGAATAATTACAACTGCAGCTACACATAAATAATATGTAATCAACAAAGAAAGTTTGTATTTTAAGAAATTAAAAACGTTTTATGCTCACGCGGGCCACATACAGTGACATGGCGGGCCACATTTGGCCCCTGGGCCTTGAGTTTGACACATGTGGCACAAAGGCACATTTTGCATGAAATGCTTGGCTTTCCTTCTGCTGTTAGATGCATTTTAGAAACTCTTATTCCTTTTCGGTTTTTATCTCACGGTGCAGCTTCTGAGCTCATAAATCTGTCAATTTGTTTCCTCATAGTTCTTCTGAACTCTTCCTTTCTTTTTTTTTTTTTACCTTTTTTCTTCCTTTCTACTTCCTCTCTGTGGCTTTTCTGCTTCAGGATGAAATCATGGTGAGTACAGGGTGTGGGCTGTAACATGTGTTTGGGATGTCTGCATGTCTGCAGGTAGGCTTCTACTTGTATGAGCTCCTGCTTCAAACAAACTCAGGATTTATATACGTTTATATTTATTTTGGATAATGACTGGCAGTATATATTGGAGTTTTTGTGTGTGTGTGAAGACTCAAGTAACTGCTATTTGATGGCAAGCGGCTGTAGAGAGCAACGCTTGGCTGCTTCCCTTTCCTCTCTTTTCTCAGCCAAGGTCCCCCCCCCCCCCCCCCCACACACACACACATACACACTTTTCACCAAACATTACAAATTAATGAAAGCTTTTATTTAAATTAAATCAAATTATTTTTAAGTCATTTTAGTGATGCAAAAAGGCTGAAAAATGTCCATCTTACCTATTGGAAGATATTTGGGGTATTTGTCAAACATGAAAGATGTATTTTAAGGCTTTTTTTTACCCTTATCTAAAGTAACAAAAGATAATTAATGAAGTACTAAATGTGATACACATATGGTTTCCCCCTTTCAGTCGTCATGGTAACCACCTGGACTAGGGCTCGGAGGTCAGGCATAGTAAACAAAGCAGTGAACTTCACTTCCTGTGTATATATGGATCTTTTTTGGTGCTTAGGACCTCACAGCTTTTGTTTTTTTGTAGTTCAGCGTAATTATGTGAGCAACTGTGAAGCACAAGTTTCTTTTTTTTTAACATAAGTGAAAGTTTTGTCTGTTTTGGACACATCTGGTCACACATCTCTCTGCGACACCATTTGGTTTTAGTTAAATCAGGAGCACAGCATAAAACATTTTATGGTGCAGATGTTGAATTTGCATTTCATTAATTGAATGTTGTATTCTTTAGTTTTTTTTTAAAGCTTCTTTTGCCGGCTAATAAGTATGGGCTGCATAAACTAAGTGTGTGAATAAAAGTTTTGACATTAAGCTTCACCTGATCTCCAGAAAGAAAGTTGAAGTACATTAGTGGGATAGATTAGTTTTTGGGGTTTATTGCCTTGTTTCTTTCATTTAATGAGGTTGTTTACTGGACCAATAAGGCATGCATTGATATTTATAATTTCAAATAAAATGACCTTATTCAGCCCAGATGTTACATGGAATGTATTTGTAAAATAAATGTATCATTTCTTGCAACAACAAAAAGTCAAGTTTATGGCTTCTTAAAAACAAAAACATAACAGATTAAAAAAACAGAATTGTTTGAACAGCACATAAAGTGCAATATAAAACATCAAAGCCTCTGCATCTTAGTGCATGAACTGAAAACATTGATGTCATGGGCTATCCCTGAAGCATCCGACTTTCCCCTTTTTCATCCCCACACCGCTTGCTGTATCCTTGTTGTGACCCAAAGCTGCCAGCTTTAAGGTGCTGGCAATAAGCTACCTTGTGCGCTTGGCCTTTGTGCCATGTCCTGCGTCGGCGTAGCTTTTGTAATATTCTCTCCACGTTTTCATTTAGCCTGAGAGAGGAGTTAACGATCGGTTCAAGGTAAAGAACTCATTCATCCTGATTTGTCTATAGTTTCTTTCAGTAGGATAAAATGAGCTGGAAAAGCGCTAAGTGGATTTATAATGGGATGCAAGAAAGCGTGGCTTGTGGTGAAAGTGTAGCAGACTCTAAATAACATAATTGCTATGCATTTTGTTGTGAAGATCTTGTAATGCAGTAGATCAACTTTTGGAATGAGTTCGACTTAAAAAGCTGGTATCATTTGAATTGCTACATGTTGATTCTTAACTTGTGCTTGTGGACTGGTCTGTTTCTCAGGTCATCAGAAAGGGATGGCTGACCATCAACAACATTGGCATCATGAAGGGCGGAGCCAAGGAGTACTGGTTCGTCCTCACTGCTGAGTCTCTGTCCTGGTACAAAGATGATGAGGTGAGCTCACGCAGAGATACCCAAATACAAAAGAGAAGGAGGGATGTGTCTTTTCAACGCTTTCAATCGTCTATTGCTTGTTGGAGTTTGTGTCATGACTACGGCAGTGCTTTCAAGGAAGCTTCTGCTCCAGGAGAACGCTGAGATGTTGAGAGATTCAATCGCCAAAGGGTTTCAAGAGTCTGTCATGGCGCCTCTTCTTGGTATCACTTACCTGTAATGTCAGATGCTGTCTGGATGGCACTTTTTCCAGATGTCCAAAACACCTAAACTGACTTTCCTGATGCAAAAGAATAGGAGGTCTCTTGTCCTGTCAGAATTGGTGTTTAGCCCCTCCACACACAGCTTATGCCCTAACCTCAACTGCCCTTACCGGTGGATACAGGCTGTTTGAAAAATGGGCAAATCTGTACGTGGCATGCAGGTAATTTTAAGATTGTAGGATTCATCCCTTGTATGGGTGCATGTAACTAAGGCCTTAGGCGACTTAGCTATCTCTTCGTCACAATGAACTGGTACTGTTGATTTCACTCTTCTTCCTTCCCTTGCCTATCAACCAATGACAGACTAGAACCATGTCATCCTCAAAAGGTAGACTAAATTTAAGTTCACCCAGGCTGTGGCAAGTGTTCCTTTACCTATTTCACCAAAATTACATTGGGGCTTTGTTCAAAAATAACTCTTCCTTTGTCAATTTTGTCTCACCTTTTGCTTTATACTAGCTTGTTGGTCTTCTGAATCACCCATCAACTTTTACTTGTAGAATATTTTTTAAGTAATTACAAAACCAGAACTATTCCATCGAGGCGGCTGTTTATACTCAGGATCCACTTTCTTCAACTAAATTAATTCCAGCCGATTCTTTTAGCAAAAATGATCATCAGTCAAGTTCGGAGGTTTTCTTCCGCACGCTGGAATGATTTGACCTGCTTTGCTTCAGCATGTACTGGTCAAAGCGGTGTCCCATGATGCTTCACAGAACTATTAGAAGCTTGCCACAGTCTCGCTGTCTCCAGGCCTCAGCCGCAGCCGCTGTGCGAGAGTGTGTGTGTTGGTATGTGTTTAGGGTTGAGAAAGGCCTTTCGAAAAAGTCAAGACCCCCCAGCATGTCAGACACCAAAGCTGGAGCCCACATGTGCATACCAGAGCCCCCCAACCCTGCCCTGTTCCCAATTACACACACATACACACACAAGCTGCTTCCAATAAACTTACTTGATTTCAAAGAAAGGACACGGGGCACAAGAGGTACTGGGTTGCAGTTGGGAAGGGGGGCAGGATCGTCTAAATGGTCAGCAGAAGGAATAACAAGGTCCATGTGAAGGAAAAGTGTGAAAAAGAAGTGGCTCTAAGGATGAGACAGAGAAGAAGAAGAAAAAGACTGCTTTGGATGAACTTCCTGCCTTTCTTTCATTTCCCTCTCATTACTGTCAGCTTTCAATATCCAAAAAAAATACTTCTTTGAAAGTTCCAATATTTCTCCATCACTCTCTCCCTCCTTACTGTCTCCTCCCTCCATCAGTCCCTTCAATCTCCCCCTTTCTGTATTTATTTGAACATGGAGCTGCGAGGGTGCATGGGAATCAAAAATCAACACTTGGTGCCGAGGCTGGAGGGCACAGCAGCGCTGTATGCACTCAATTTTTGTATTTAAAAAAAGAAGTAAAAAAGACTCATTCCTTTGTGTTTCTTTTTTTTTTTTTTTTTTGGTCTGACTTGAACATTTTACACAAGCCTCTTAATCATAAACCCACACACACACCAGAAGCTGGAACACTCTGGAGGACCCATACTGTGAGCCAGGGTGAACTTTTGCCAAAAAACACACAGTTCTTGAAATGTAATGTTTAGTTTAAGCTGGAAAAATGTCAGCACAAGCAGGTTTTGTGCATCTTTTCTGCAGTTTTAATATGGACATGTTTCTTTCTTTTTTTTGCTCAAAAAGGCAGGGCATTTCTGTTTTACTGGCTGCCTCTTGTCATGGGGAAAACCCCTTCTCAAGACTGGCAACACACACAGAAACACAAGCTAAAACCACCTTCAGACACTAATAATACATTTAAACCCAATTATCTGTGCCAGGATGTTTTGGTTGGTGTGTTCATGCACTTTTGGAAACCTTCTGGTCTGTGTTACCACAGCAGATGCCAAAACTTTGAATCCAACTGCCCTTTGGATTTAAACAAGCCAAGAAGGTGATGGGGGGGATGGTGGAGTGAGGAAAAGTCGGCGTGGTAAAAACTGATTCATTTAACCCTTGTGCAATCCTATGGGGTCCAGATGACCCGATCCATACATTGACGTGTTCTCCCTACCTTGACAAAAGTGGATAAAGGTGGAAAGATTTCATGTAATCCATGGAAACCAGTGAAGATCACAAATCATTGAAGAAAAAAGATTTAGAGCACTGTCTAGTGGGTCTAGATGACCCAACTCCCAATGTTAAAGTGCCTAGGATCGCACAAGGGTTAAAGAAAAATAGAAATTTGCACAAAAGATGCACTTGGAATACAATTGTCATGAAGAGCACTTTCAAAGTTAGATTAATGACAAGAGCTGCCCCTGAGTTGCTGTGTGTATTCCTATGAGTCTGCTCACATGTGTGTGTATGTTGTGTGTGTTTGTGTGCCTGGGTTTCCCTGCTCCAGCTGTAAAGCTGCCAGAATGCCAGACTCTCCTGGTGATCCCAGCTGTAAACATCCTTGGGGGGGACGACACAGTCGATTGCTGCTTTCAGTGCACCCTAACAGAATGTCCGCAAGATGTGTATATGTGAGCCCGCACTGGGGGGGGGGGGGGGGGGGGGGGGGGGGTATGCATGTTCCTGGCCCAAAAGAACAACAACAACAAAAAAAGTATGTGGTGGCGGGGCTTCAAATGAAAACAGTTTGGTTTGTGTGTTTTTTTTCCTCCCTGCAGACGGTATTCTGTGATAGGACATTGTGCAAATGTTTTTGCCTTCTCTGCTTTGTGTGTTTGTCGCTTTGCTCTATCAAACACAGACGAGGCCTAAAAGCAAGCTGTGGGCCCAGGATGAAAGAGAATAAAAAAGGGGGGGAACACGATGATATTCAATTTTTTTAGGGGGGGTGGGGGGTACTAAACTTCTACCCCTTAACCCGCAAACCACAAAAACAATTTTCTGACTTTTCCTTTAGGAATGCTGTTGAAAGATTTTCAAAAAGGGAGACCATGACAGAGTTGCTCCTTTTTTGGCATTTTTGTAGAGGTGTTTTGTTTTCCTGGCTCCCTATAATTTATATAGTCATTTAAGATGCTAATGCAATAAAATCTGATGCAAAATTAAAGATTTTTCAGCATGATACCTCAGATTTACTCTGTAATTAAATCAAATCTATATGTCTCTCTGTGTGGTTAAATTATTCTGCTTTTACACAGATGTTTGTGTTCAATAAACTGTGTTTCATGTTTCTACCTTTTTTGAGAAAATAAAGACAGAAACAGTGTCACACAAAAATATTTTATTAGCTATTCCAAGTTTTGAACTTAAAGACTACATTGAATGAAACTGCATTTTATTTCAGTTTGTACGGTTTGGTAAATCCATCCCTGGTAGATGTTGGGCCTCTGAGGTGGTGGAGCTTTTGAGTGCTTCATCCTGGCTTGTGCACCGAGGTCCAGAAGGACCAAGAGTGGCGCTCCTGGATGCCTCCTTGGTCTCAGTCTCTCGTTCCTGAAGCTTTAAAAGGTATCCGCGCACTTCCCTAACCAGCCTAACCAATGTGCAGACTACTGTACAACCACTACTTCCTGAACAGGTAGTCTGAACACTGGGCAGGCGGGATGGGGGGAGGGGTAAATTTGCTGAAGAGGAGAACTTCTCATTTATTGATACATTTTTACATCAGAGATATTTGACATTCATGCACATCAATGCAAAATTGCACTTACTGCGGTTCTAAAATTGAGATATTTGAGTTTCCTGTTCTCAGTCTGACCACTACAAAGGGCTGATCTAACTAGCTGATGGATGAGAGGAACATGGATGTAGAGGAGGACAGGTTAGTTGAATCTGATAGTCACTCACTGGCAGACTCTACGACATTCTCTCCAGTTTCCTGCAGCGAGAAGCAACATTCCACATCATCATCCTGGGCGGGAAAAGCACAAGACACTCAGCAATGTTATGCACACTTTTTAATTAAGGTTTATGCATTTAATAGGGTATTATTAATAATAAGTGTTTGCTTTTGATCCAAACTTAACTTCATTTTGACAAAAACAATGCAAAATAATAGTTTTCCCTAGCAATTAGTTTTCTGGATGTGGATTAAATAGGATCACATAGGCAAAGAGCAAACACACACAAAGGGTCATACCCCATAAAGCCCACATTTGTAAAGCTAATCTATGCTTGACCCCTCTGAACCCTGGCCTAGGCTAAACAAATAGCTCAGGATATTTCATAAGTGATAGAAAAACACAAACTATTTTGCCTCCAAGGAGTCTCTTGTAGAGAGGAACTTGTGTTGGAATATTTGTGGTCAGCTGAGATCATGTAACCCTGGCCCAACACTTTCCGCTAAAGCACAGTTCTACAGAAGCGTTTTTCTTCAGCACATCCACACAGGTAGAAGTTTAGCTCGAAGATGGAATACCTTAAAGCTGGCGAGATCTCCTCTGGTTTTGTAGAGTTTCTTTGTCTCCATTTTTTTCTCCATCTCGACTGTTTTACTCAGCCGCAGAGTTTCTGCATCTTCTTGCTCAATGCTGCTCTGTGGCGTAGAAAGGGTTTTTTAAAAAGAAACGACACGGGAAAAGACCGGAACGATAGAGAAGAAGGCTGGAAGTTTGACGTGGCAGACAGACTGGCTACGGAGGTCCTGCTACCAGAGACAGAAGGAGAAAAGGAAGGAGGCAGAGAGGAGATATGGAGAAGGAAAGAGGCGGAGCTCTCCGGCCCCCCATTTTTCCTTTTCTCCTCTTTTCTTTTTGTCTCCCCTCCTTCTGTCTGCATCCCCCTTCACTCCTTTACTTTTTCTTCTCTGGGTTATGGGGAGAAAGTGGAAGGTCAGAGGTGAACAGGAAGTGAAAATGCTTCCATTTGTCATGTGTGCTGTAAAATTTCAAAAAAGTAGTGAAGCATTTGCTTTGTAGTGGAAGCCTGTAGACTGATGGTAGGGTGCTCTTCCACAGAGACACATGTATGTTTTCTAAGCTCCTCTTTAATAATCCAGCTTGTGTATGAAGCCCTGCGTATGGTAAACCTGAGCACATATGCGGTTTTGGACATCTGAGTGATGGATGTGTGTTTAGGAGTTGGGCTGGATGAGAGCAGAAACTCCACGGTCTTTGTAGCGAGGGCAGGAATGTCGGCGCTTTCTTGGCAAGCGGGAGGAAGCCTTGTAATAACTCCAGATGTGCAGCCCTGTGGTCTCCGTCTCTTTCTTGCTCCCTCTGTTTTTACTTCTAAAGCTGATTTCCTCTCCCTGTCCGACTGAAATAAAGGGCCCTTTATGCTGCCCTTCCAACACACACAAAGAGCGATGGAGGGAGGGGTGGCTAGGATTCGAAAAGGTGACACACTACTGGTAAATCAGAACCAGAGCAAAGATGCTGCGTATGCGGAGAAACAAAGGCCCAAAGTTTGCTTTCCTTGCCCTCCTATACATTTCTGTCCCTTTCTGACTTGTGGCTGACAGAAGTAATCAGTACTAAAGTTTCCAGGTGTGTGCATGTGTGCGGCCGAGTGTTTGTTTTAGCGGTGGCAATCGTAGCAGGCGCAATCCCAAGAGGAGAAAGTCAGCAGTCCTGCTGCATAGGGGAAGCCGGAGAGATGTGGGGGGAGAAATGCAAGGAGGTGAAGGGATGTCCAGGGAGCAGAGCGGGAGTACAGGAGGCTGTGAGGGACAGGAATCAATCCTCACGTGAAATTTTGCAGATCATTCCTGCAGATGAGTTCGGAGCTCGGAGACTGGAAAGAGTGGATTTGAACGGATGGAAGGGAGGAGTTCTGTGGTCGCACCAACATTGTTTCCACTGTTTGGATGACCAGGCTGCCTTCTCAGACTCAGAACAAGCAGAAACACTGTGGAAATATGAAAAGCACACACCATTTTTCCATAATACTTTAGAGAAACTCCTTGTTATTTACAGCTATGCCCCTAAAAACGGGATGTTTTATGTGTTTGTATGAGTGTGGGAAACTGTTAACATCACGCTGCACATTTATTTAGGAAGGTGTTACAAGCCAAAATGTGTTCAGACATATTTTCCACAAATGTCAGCCTGTTTTTTACTTTCTTTCTCCGTAATTTCTTTAGAGTAGTGCAGTTGTAAACAGTATTTGACTCTTTTTTTAATGTCTTTTGGTCAAACCACGGGTCTGCAACCTGCAGCTCTGGAGCCACATGTGACTCTTTTACCTCTATGTTGCTGTGCACTGGTTAAACAAAAATAAAACACTTTTTAACTTTAAAAAAGTAGCTGCAAAGTAAAAAGTAAGTAAAAAAAAGTCAAACAAATTAACCCAAACTATATTCAACTCATGTGCTCCGTCTTTGAACAAATTCAAGAATTTTAAGTGTGCCTTATGGTTAGAAAATATGGTAACTCCGATTTAACGTTGGTTAGTTAGATTTAAGGTTTTCTTCACCAAACAGTAAAATAAGCTGTTTTTTGTTTTTGTTTTTAATCACTGTTGATACAACCAATTTCTTTTGCTGCATTGAGATATTCCTATATGACATGAGGTGGCTTTTATTTTGAAAGGAAGTCCTTGTAATTTCTGTTAAAAGTGATAAATTATTAAAAATTTGGAAAAAAGGCTATATTATCTTTGTGTTCATGACATATGTATGCCAAACAAAAAACAATAGTTCATTTATAAGTATTATAATAATAACAATAGCAAAAATACAAATCTGTTTTTTTAAGGTAGAAGGAAGACTTTATGGCTCTTATTTAGATAACATAAGTGAGAAATCAACCCAAATGGCTCTTTAAATTATGATGGTTGCAGATCCTAGGGTAAAACCAACCAATAACAATTAATCAAAAGAAGAAAAAAAAGTTTTAGACTGCTTCAGGCAAACTGATCTTTACACAGAACACTAGTTTTAAGAAACAAGCTTGAAAATACATAATTCTTTCCCTGTTTATGATAGAAAAGTCAAGAAAATATTTCATTGATAAATGTATATTTAAGTAGAATTTAATGATATCTAAAAGAAACTAATGCTGTTTGGATGAATAATGAGAGTCAGTGGTTATTATCACATAAAACAAAGACTTATAGTAATGAATAAATAACATGGTGTCTTGTGAAAGAAAACATGGTTAAAAATTGTAAAATAGACAAAAACTGAGTGATGGCTGCAAGATGAGACAGTCGACTCAGAGGATTTAAATTAAAATGTTTTCTTTAGCTGACCGTTGTGATGAAAAAAAAAAGGTATGGTAGCTTTTATGTCCCGTTAATTATCATATTTTAGTGATTGTTGGGTTTGGTTAGTTCTGGAGGAAAAAAAAGAAAAAAGGACTGGTCCCAAACAAACAGAGAAAAGATAAGTAAAAAGCTCACAGTTGTGTGTTAGTGTGTGAGTCACACTGGGATCTGCTTTCATTGTAGGTTAGTATGTTAATACAGGGTTTAAGGTGTGGTGTAAAGGCAGGGTTTAGCCCAAGTGTAACGTTTCTGTGTAATTTCCTGTGACAAGATGGAAACACAACTGTATTTGTGTTAGCGGTTCACTTTTATATAGGACTTTTTGACCTTATCCTGAAGCACTTTACAACTTGTCTAGTTGTTTCAGCCTCTTATACTGGCACAGCACTCCTGAATGTGCGTCTGCTGTATGCACAGTGAGCAATCGCACACAAATGAGGGGATTACCATGTTTGCTATCCTCCTAACTACAGTTTTTGGATTTTTTGCGTGATGATAAAAAGATGGTAGATGTCGATGTCAAGAGAAAACCTTTTTTTTGTGATAAAGAGATAGTAGATGTTGTCATCAAGAGAAAACAAATCTGTAATAATGAGATAAGAATATACCTTTTTCTATTTTTCTGCAATCCGTAGCTACACAAAGCAGTTTGTCAAAGAAAATGTCAAACACAAAACAAGCTGATCAATTTATAATTGATCACTTTAATCATGGTCGGAGATTGTGCTGATGTTGTTGGTCATAAGCAACGTCCAAATCAGGCATCGTCATTTGAGGAGATAGTGGGCCTGGCTACAGCTGCATAGGCGGCTGCAGTTCAGAGAAAACGGTGGTAAGAAAAGGAGAGGTAGATGGTTATAACAAGAAAACCAAGGTAGGCCATTGGCGGCTTCCATAATTTCGTATTGTTCATTTAGATCTTATTTTTTATATTCAATAGTTTTTCTTATCACATTTTGCCGTTATTATAAATCATCTTGAGATCAAATTTTAACAAATGTTAAGTGTTCTGCTATCAAATATGAACTTTTTAATTTTTTAAGTTTACTTTAAATTTGAAAAAATAATGCTAAAACTATAAAAGCTCTGGCTTATTAGTTATTACTCTGGCTAAGTTTTTCTAAACATAACCATTTGAGATAAAGCTGCAAATAACCCTCACATAACACATCTAAGATCATGCAACCACAAAGGAAAAATGTTTTAATAGAAAGTTCAAAGCATTACCCCATGTTATTTTTTAGTTTGGTTCTACGTGTAGAAGTTTTTTCTGCAATGTTTTGATATTTTGTTTAACTTTTCGGTAAAAATTCCAGCTCTGACCTATATTATTTACCTAAACACGTGTTTTTTTTTCAAAAAAAGTAAAAATAAAAGGGATATTTTCTATTTGAATGAAAAGTCAATGGTTTCTTTTTTTTGTAGGTTGTGTGAAGATTTACCTTTCATGCACTTAGCATGTGCACGTCAGGCCTATAGGAGCCTTTTTGCTTTGTCTTATTTGTCATTTTGACACAGCAGAAAAACACCCAAACAGTCCTATAGATGTATCATTGTAGAGTGTTGGACTTTCAGGCTCTCCTTCAGCCTTCACTGATGTGTTTAGACAAAAACTTGCTGTTAAAAGGAAAATCTGTGAGTGTCTCATGTGTCCTCTCTTTTTGTCGGAGCACTGCGGTGGTCCGATGATTGATTACATGTTCTGGGAAGAACATTCTGCAGGAGCAAATGAAGAATAGGTAACGGGCAATCTGGCAATTACCAGTGTAGCTGTGGATGTGTTTTTCCCTCCTCCTGCAGTAATTTCTTCCTATTGTTCCCACAGGAAGAACTGAAAAATGTGTTCCAAAATGAAAAAAAAAATCTTGGAGGGTGAAAATGAAGGATTTTTTGGGACACTGCTGTTTCCAGACTTTCTTGTCTGAGTTTATCCGGTAGCTCTTTGACTAACAGCTGAAGTGCTGTAGCGTGACGCCTTTGGGTTGTTTGTTATCAGTGTTTTTGCACAATTTGCAGCATTGGTGATGCATCAACAGCTGAGAGGTTTTTACACAAAACGCTCAAATAGCTCCAGACAACTAGCTTCTCTTGGTTTTCTGTTCCTGATTTAAATGTTGGACACACACACAAAGTTTCAAACTTGTTTCTCACAAGATAAAGACTTAAAGAAGTTTAAAGTGCATAACCAGTTTTTATTTTGAATTAAAAATGATGTTTTCCCATAATTTTCTGCTTTGTGTGCATAAAAGACATAGCAAACCTAGTTTTCCAACATTCCATGGGTTCAACAAAAAGTGTCCGCAATACTAACATGTGAGGCTAATAGAAAAATCACTTTTGTAAAAGACACGGCGCAACAGGAGAATGCAAGACGACTGCAAGGGAAGAAAAAAATGAAGGGAGGTAAGGAGGAGGGTTGTGAAAATTGGCGCTGGCTGCCACCCAGGGCCCAGTCTTTGCGGTAATGAAGGGCTAGAAGCGGCATTATTGCTCCCAGATGTCGTGCGGCTTTTCCGCACCGCTTTGATGCACGGCCCAGGACTTTTCTGTCAGAGTCCCATCAAGACACACACACACACAGACGCACACACACACACACATAAGTCTTGCCAACTCCTAAAACACAGTGAACGCAATAAAAGCATCTCCTTGGTTTTGCAGAACGTACTCATGTTTTAGTGTCAGTGAGTCACTCATATTCCATGAGCGTTTTAAAATTCTAAATATGTTTTTGTCATGAAGTGGTACTGAGAGGTGAAGTGCATTTATGAATGCAGAGGTGAACTTCCTTTTGCCTTTCCTTAAAATGAGCCCGCTATTACTCACAAACCAAACAAAACCCATGGAAAATATTTTATTCCTGCACCATCAAGAGCAACGCCAGTGCCGTGTGGAAGTTCAGACACAGAGGAAAGTCATATAATCCTGAGCATGTTCGTTTTCTTTCTCACCTAAATGGACATTTGATCTACCGTACTTTCGAATTCTTTCATCTTTATTAAAAAATATGTTCTACATTTTTCCTAACTTAGCATTTCTCACGTATTAGCAAAGTTGTGCATTTACCAGACATGAACTTGGACCTTCCAAAGTTTTGACAAGCTGGAAAAGACATAGTTTTCAAGAATGACAGAAATTATAAGGGAAGTCTGCAAAAATAGTGATTGACATTACATCTTAATATCTGAATTTCATCAGTCAATGGAACACAGAAAAAAAAGTAGTTCCTGATTTTTAACGTCACACTCCAACCATCTTTTGATCTATTTTCAAAGTATTCCAAGTGTTCTTTTAATTATGGTAATGCTGTTTTTATCCAAAATCATAAACACACAAACTGTCTTTTATTAGGACATGTTTTCTGCAGAGCAACAGTAGTTCAGTAGAAATTTTCCTCTTAGTTGTCAGCAGGACTGTTGGAATGGAGTAAGCCTGCCCTGACTTCCCATCATCTAGCCGTTTACACTCTCTCCCACTGGCCCATCTCAACCCTAATATCCCTGGTGCAACGTAAATGGCGAGCAATGTTGGAGCTATCCATCAGAGTGGGGTCTTTAACAGGCCAGAAGGTCACAGAGTTCATGTGGATAATAAGGTTTCTTTTTCTTGGTTTTTTTTACTTATTATAAAAAGCAAAAATGTTTTACCTAAACTGAAAAGCTGTAATTACAGTTGCAAAAATCTTCTGAAAATATCAAAATCACATAAATCCTTTTTATTTGTGACCTGCTTGTTCCTGCCCTAATTTTTAAAATGTTCTTTTTAAAAAACAAAGAAATTTTTTTTTCTTGCAATGTTCTAAAAGTTTTCGAGAGTTGTTGCTCTGCGTTGCGCATAACTTTCTCTTGCACATTAATGACACTCCACACATGGATGCAATCACAGATGACCACAGACACACACTGCTTTGTGTTGCTGTTTCCAAGGTACTTATATTTCTAATCCAGGCAAAGTTTCCTAACAATCCAGAGGCTGTTTAATATTTTCATACCCCACTGATGATGTTTGTCATTGTCTGTCTGCGCAGAGAAACACAAAAAGGTCCCATGGGGGCAGTTTATTGTAGATATACAGTTTTGAATCTTTCTTCATGGGTGGATTTTTCGTGGGTGTGTTCAAAATAATTTTTTATGTATTCCTGTGTGTGTTTAATATCTGAAATCTGTGCCGCTGCTCAATCCCGCTGACTGGATTTCAGAGGAACATATGGAAAATCACTTAGGGCTCTCCAAAATCAAGAACACGCGTGTGGCAAATCAAATGTGGACAATAGAATGAAAACACAACAAGACAAAAAAACATCTTGAACAATCTATAATAGAAAAACATTAGAGCCTTTAATTTAGTTTTTCTTTTTTTTTTTTTTTTAACTATGATTGGTCTTTGCTTCTCTGCTTAAATTCATTTTTTTCTTAGGTTATCACATACAAACTCTGAAGCCTTCCTCCATCTCGTCCTCCCCCTCCTTTATCCTTGTCTTTCCAAAATTCTCCAGACTGAATTTACTGGCCAGAAGAGAGGAAAATATATGAATCAATCCAAGGCAGCTAACTCCCTGGGAGAGGGAAAACCAGAGTAAGGGGGGGGGGGGTTAAGAAGGGAGAGAAAGATGGAATATAAGGATTAAGAAGTAAAGGACTGAAAGAGAAAAAGTGCAGAATGAAGAGTCTGCAAATGATGAAGTCAGCATTCAGCAGTCTGGGTCCACTGCTGTGCTCCTGTTTTTAGTATTTTTTTCAGTGTCATAGACACTCGTCACTGCCAATTGCATCTGTTTATGTGCGCTTTTATATGATTGTGTTTCTGTTGTTCTTTGAAAGTGGAGATTTTACACACATTTAGGGGATTTGACTGTTTGGCTGCACAGGTCATAAATCCTTTGATTGAGGAGTTTGGCCTCAGAAGAAATCCCCTGCCTTTCTCCTGCTATGGTGCATGCACACACACACACACAAACACACACTCCTGTGCACACGCTCACAAACGCAAGGTTGGGCAGGGCGAGCTTGTGGTTAGGCATCCAGATGGTTTTAAGTTTAGTTAGAGACTGTGCTCAGAAGGTACTTTTTTTTAGCCCGACTGCGTTTTCATGCATGTGTGTTTATGTTTTCTGTATGTTTTTAGAAACTCACATAATCTGATCTATTTATAGTTGTTTTGTTTATTCTTATTCATGCATCTTTGTGGCTTTCTAACATGAAAAACTTTGACTCAATCATAAAACTTTTAGAGTTTATAACTACAGCACCACTGAGTGTGACTCATGTTGGAGCTAACGGCACCATAAATAAGGGCACGTCTGTGTATTATAAGTTGTGTGCAGATTTACTAGTACAACAAATGTTACTGAAGCCTAACATAACTTTTGCATTTCTATTGTGTTTTTGTTTGCTAATCTATTTACTTAACTTAATAACCTTTTATTTCTTCTTTTTCTTTTAATTTTTCTTTGCTGGCATAAATTTGTTTTTTCCTCCTTTAATAACTTTTAGTTAAAATATTGTTGATCTGCCTTCTGCTGGACTCTCCTCTGATCAGTGTCACTTCTCAAAACCAGTTTTTCTGACCTCTGTGTTGCTGTGTCGCCCCCTGCAGGAAAAAGAGAAGAAGTACATGCTCCAGGTGGACAACTTGAAGCTGAGGGATGTCGAGAAGGGTTTCATGTCCAGCAAGCATATTTTTGCCCTCTTCAACACTGAGCAGAGGTCTTGTTGAACAAACAGCTATTACTTATCACATGACAGGAACATTTGAGCGAGAAAAAGAAAAAGAAAAAATTGTCACCAGAAAAACAAGCTCACATTTAAGTTTTGATGCAATTTTTTTGGTGTTTTGTCTAATTATTGATGCATCTTTACATGAATGCTTAGATCTTTTTTGAATGTGTACAGAAATGTGTATAAGGACTACCGTCAGCTGGAGCTGGCCTGTGAGAGTCAGGAAGACGTAGATGCCTGGAAAGCCTCCTTCCTCAGAGCTGGAGTTTATCCTGAGCGTGTCACGGTGAGATTTAGTTTAAACATACGAGCACACTAAAAATGGCAAAACATCAATTTGGTAATAAATCACTAAAAGATATGTTTGAAAGTATATTGAAAGTTTTTGTTTGTGAAAATTTGTGTAATTTTCAGAATGTCACTTTAAAACTGGGGTGGCAAGATCTATAGTTGAGATTGTACATTGTCTTGACAAGAAATTGCATTAATCGATTTATTTGTCAAATTAAATTTGTACAGTTAATTTTAATCATGGTAACCAATAAATTAAAAAAAATATTCATCTAAACAATAGGATTCAATCTAAATGCCCATAAAAACAAGAACTGTAATTTTTAAAGCACAACACAAGTTATTTAAACTATATTTCTGCATTTAATACTTCATTCATTTTCCTTTGGTTCATATTTATATTATTAAAATTTGATCTTTTTCTTTTATTTATTTTTTGGATGTGATACATAAAAATTTTGCATTTTGACATTTTTAACCATAACTTAAAAAAGAAGTCTTAACATATTAAAACTGTATTTTACATTGAAAAGGAGACAAAATGTTTTTAAAAAGTTTTGCAGTAAATTTGAACATGTTTTTTTTTATGTTACTTCTGTTTTAGATCTTTGCTGTAATGTTTACATGTTGTCTTCTCTATGTTGCTGAATCTCTCATGTTGTGTCCATCAAACTTTTTTTCACTGCTGTTGCATCTTGTAGGAAAAAGAAGGGAAGGTATGTCATTTCTGTCTGCATCTCAATTTCATCATTTCCTTGTGTGTGTGTGTTTGTTTTCTACCTTTGGGGAAAAAAATGATGCATTTAGTGTCTTTCTTGCAGAAGTTGAGATCAAATCACAAACAATGTAAAAGTAGCCAAATTCTTTTTGAAAAAGATGCACTTTTCCGATCCGTTTGAACTAAAGTGACTGTGTGAACTTGCACATAATTACTCACGTAAGAGTTTTTTAATGTTCGGTCCTAGCTAATTTACATAGCAGAGAACATACTTAGAAATTTAGGTAAAAAGTTTAAAAAAAAGCTAGTATTTGTGCCATCACAGTGAAAATAAGATCATTTTACCTTCTGCTTGGGTATGAGAGGATTTTTTTCTCAAGGTTTTGATTTTCAGAACAAATGCTTTGCTTGTGAGCTGAACCTTGTTAGCTTGCGTTTCTATCATTAAAAGTCGATTATTTGAGATGTCTGTCTGGGTGCAAATTTAACTTAACTTAATGAATTATTTCACTGAGTGAAGAGGGTACCAGAGACGTCATGTTATATTTGCACACATGAATGTACAGGACTAGAGGCAGATGTGTTATAAATCATTTTGCATCTGCAAACTGTGTTTTAGACTCCTCATCTATTTGCTGTTAAATTTAACTTCATGTTCCTTTCTGATATGTGTGTAACGTTGGTTTCCCTGGAGCAGGAGCTTGTCTTTCGGTTAATCCTTTGTTTTTGTTTTGTCAGAGTGATGGTGGGGATGATAACGACTCGGACAACTTGATGCACAGCATGGACCCTCAGCTGGAGCGGCAGGTGGAGACCATCCGCAACCTGGTTGACTCCTACATGTCCATCGTCAACAAGACTGTGCGGGACCTGATGCCAAAGACCATCATGCACCTCATGATCAACAACGTACGCCTCCTTTTTTAGGACGTACCACTGCTTAAGTCAATAAAAAGAAACAGAAAAGACTGTGTTTTGATTGTTAACATGTTTTGTTAACATTTCTGTGTGCAGACTAAGGAATTCATTAATGCCGAGCTGCTGGCACAGCTGTACTCCTGCGGAGACCAAAACTCCCTGATGGAGGAGTCTCAGGAGCAGGCGCAGCACCGTGACGAGATGCTGCGGATGTACCACGCCCTGCGAGAGGCCCTCCGGATCATCGGCGACATCAGCACAACCACCGTGAGCACGGCCAACCCACCACCCGTGGATGACTCCTGGCTGCAGGTGCAGCGGGGCAGTCCTGGGGGAAGGTAACCAACCCACAGGCGGCATTATCATTTGGAGAATTTAAGCAGAACTGCAAGCAAAGGGGTTACGTTTAAACAGCAAACAATGAAAGAGATATATTTTGCTTTTAAATGGTTACAGATTTTTAATTAAGATCTCATCTCAGTAAGATCCATCGATTAGGTGAGATCGGAGGTAGCAGGAACCCTCTAATTCCTGCAGTGTCTGCTCTCCTTCTTCCTTGTTTTATTCAGATCTCCAGCAACTAGTCCCACCCCAAACCGAAGGGCTCCACCAGGACCTCCAGCTCGTCCAGGGTCCCGCGGTCCTCCGCCCGGGCCTCCTCCTGCTGGAGGTCCTCCTGTTCCGTCTCGCCCTGGAGCTTCTCTGGACCCCCACGCTGGACCCCCACCCTCTGTGCCATCCCGCCCAAACCGCGCTCCTCCGAGCGTGCCGAGGTGAGAAAACTGTCAAAAAGGACTTTCCAGCCCCTTCCTACAACAGACTCTCTGAGGAGGCGATGATTCAAACGATACTTAATGGCATTTTGATGTTAGGGGGATGTGAAGACTTTCGGATGAGTGAAAAAGAAAGAGGTAAATTCAATAAAGAAGAGCTGATTGTGATAGAAGATGGATTAGAGAAGAAAAAAATGCAAGCAACCCCACAATAGATGCATAAATTATAATTTTTCCTCTTTCATTGGGTATTCTATGTTTCAGTGCGAGGTAACGTCGGACTTTAATGATTTTGAACTTTCTGCATTGTTGTGAGCGAAACAGAGTTCTTGGCTTTGCATTCAGCTCCACCACAGAACATCTAAATACTTTCCTCCATCACATCCACCTGCTTCTGCTTTCTTATGGATCTGCCTCTGTTTCCTCCAGTCTCTTTCCAACCCTGATTAGCTGCTTGCCTCTTTTGATAAGATGGACACTAACGCCGCCAAGCAAAGCTCTCCCCAAAAGAAAACAAATTCAATTTGGTAGAATCTAAAATCATCCCTCGAGACATAAAAAAACAAATGCTTAAGCTTCAAAGAGAGCTGAGCAGACTCGGCGTTGGTCAGTGCTGTAATTGCCTCTCTTTTTTTCTCCTCCTGCTCTGCCCCATCACTTCTCTGAACCTCTCCACACGTCTGTTACACACATGTTGCTCCTGCAGAATCACTGTCACTGACCAGTGAGGACTTCCCGGTATGTTTGGAGCTGTTTTGCCAGCATCTCCATTCTCTCTCCACTGCATGACATTTCCCCAATGACCCCATTCAGAAGTCTGCTTGGAGTTTGTGGCGTTGATGCGGTGCAGCGGTGAAACGGGTTAGATGACACTTTAGCGTTAGCTTGTTTGGGGGCTATACAGCGTCATCAGTGATAGAGCATGTTTCTCTAAACCATGCAGTTCCTTCCTCTTTGCTCACTTTAAAGTTTAAATTCATGTTTGTTTGTTTTTTAATGATGCAGCTTTTAGTATTTATTCCGTCTAGTCTGTGTGGACTCTCCCAAAATTATTCCTTTAAGAAAACAACAACTAATATTGATTTGCTTTTCCTGAATGTGTCCCTTCCAGCCGGAGACCCCCGCCCTCTCCAACCCACTAAACCTGGGAGCTCCTTCCTCCTCCTTCCTCCACCACTATGACCCTCTTCTTGACGAAAGGCCCAAAGACAACAACACCACCTCCCTGTTGCCTTCTGCCTCACCCAAACCGCTCCTCTCCTGCTCCTGTCTCACCTGTAGAAAGAAACTAGCTGCAGCTCTTCTCTTCCTCACCCTTCTACACATGCTGAATACTTGAACCCCATTTGCACGATCTGCAAACACATTTTACTCTCAGATGTAGACTGTTAAAGAGAAGAAGGAGTTACTGAGTTAACATACATGTACATTTATAGGTATACAAGCAAAAAAAAAACCACAAGTGTTCATCTTTTTAAACCAAGCAGGGTAAACTTCGACATATTTAATTAGCATGATGTTATAATATTTCTAAGTATTCTCTGTTTTTCCCCCCTTTTTTAAGTTATTTAGGAAAACAAATACGTTTTGGGTTGTTGCTTTTATTGCAGACGGAATTTGAATAATTGATTTTTTAAATGGTTTTTGCTTTTCAGCATTAAAATTAACAGACACAAACCTCATGTCAAGCATTTCTTCTAATGAATATAAAGGAATTTAGATATTTGTTACATGTTTAAATCTGGGACTGATATCTGCACTCCTCCAGAGTCAAAAGTTCTTTCCTCATTTGTTTTCTACATTTTTTTTGCAGACACATTAATTAATTTGTTCTAGTTAGACAAACCATTCAGAAGGAGCTTTTGTTTTGTAGCAGTAACAATTTTTTGAATTAATTAAAGTCAAAAATAAGTGCAGATATATTTATTTTTACCATCTGCAATGTTTGTTCAGTTTTAGTTGTTTTTCTATATCTTTATATATATATATATATATATATATATATATATATATATATATATATATATATATATATATATATATATATATATATATACATATATAAATAGGGAAGTAGCGTTTCCCTGCTTTTTCCTCACAGAATGACAACAGATAAAAGGATTTGAAGGATCATCTGAATTGTTATATCCTTCAGAAACTTAGTACCTCTTACCTTTTCTCCCTGGAACTCATGCTAACCATTTCCTCCAAGTTTTCCTTAAAGCCTATGCAACTACAAAGAAGATTTAAAAAAAAAAAGATAGTTCTCTTTAAAAAAACAATGCCTCTTTTCCCTTCTTTTTCTCCTCTCCTGTTCAGGGAACACTATTTACTGCTCAAGTATAATAGAATGTAAAAATATATAAGAATACATAGACTATATTAAAAAATTCTTTGGAAAAGTCCAAACATGCAGGAATCAAAGATTTTTACACTTGAAAGGACAGAACTTTGCAGTGAGAGGCTGTTAGGAATTAGAGGGACTCCGGTGCCTGAAGGGGAACCCATGGCCTTGTGACCTTTAAGTCAAGGTCGATCACATTATGCATACGAGGTTTTGCTATTCTGAACGGTTGATAATCTGCTGCTTTCTTTCCCCCCCCACCTTCTTTTGTTCTTTTCTCCCTCCTCTCAGTGGTCAAGGGGGCGAGTGAGAGCCTGCAAACAGTCTATGCACTGAACTAGCTTGTGCTCCGTGTGTTTCGCCGTCACATTGCTGTTTCAAACCTGTCTTTTTAAAACTTTCCTTTTTTGTAACCACTAAGCTTGTTGTGATTGATTGTAATTTGTCTCCATTGCACTTAAAGAAAAATAAGATCTTTGTATTCTAACTAAGTCATTTTAAAAAATATCCACTCCTTGTGCATCTTTGTGCCCCGTGTCTTCACAGCAACAAAGCATATTTTGCAACTTTAAGTTAGTTTACATACCATTATGTGATCTTATGTATGTGTATAGTGCATCTTATCAGACTTGTACTCCCAGTGTTTAGAAAGTTTAGCCTCCGCTGTGTGAAACAGCTCAATATTTAAATTATTACAAATATGCGTATGAAATACAGTTTCAAATGAATAAAAAAACAAATAAAGACGTGAACACTGGTGGGTGTCTTTGCTTTGATGTATTTAAAACTGTAGAATTAGTCAGCTGACTGCTGTGCTCTGTCAACACATCAAAATCTTCAGTGTGCTGTAAAAAGTGCAGTTTCCTCCCTAACAAGGCTAAGGAAACAGATGTGAGTATGTGTTGTACCACAAGAGGGCGCCAGAGAACACCTGGAACTCACAGCTCTTGAGCTTAACCAAGGAGGAAAAAAACATTAAAAATCTGTAAGAATTAGTAACAAATCTGACAAAACCAACATGGGTAGATCTTTAACTATGCATCCAAAAACGTTTGATTTTATTGTTTAAACAGATGTATGTGTAAACAATTGATGTTTGATTTCACACACCATTATCTGATAGAATAAAGACGTTACTAATCACTTTTGCGGTTGTACAGAGACTCATGGTAAAACTGGTAAAAACCTTTAACCTCTTAATGCATATTGATGCAAATATGCAACAATGCTGCTTAATATATATGTGATTAATTTTTTTTGTTGTTGCTGGAAACAAATTCAGGTATTAAGGGGGAATTTAAATCAATAGGTTTTGGGAATTCTGTAGAAAACTAAGTATAAAAACTGGGTTCTGATGCTTAAAAGGCCTGCTACTCTGCTAACCTGCTGCTGCTTCAGTCCACTCCTGGTTCCACTCCTCGTGTGAGGCCTGCTGCTCTGCTAACCTGCTGCTGCTTCAGTCCACTCCTCGTGTGAGGCCTGCTGCTCTGCTAACCTGCTGCTGCTTCAGTCCACTCCTCGTGTGAGGCCTGCTGCTCTGCTAACCTGCTGCTGCTTCAGTCCACTCCTGGTTCCACTCCTCGTGTGAGGCCTGCTGCTCTGCTAACCTGCTGCTGCTTCAGTCCACTCCTCGTGTGAGGCCTGCTACTCTGCTAACCTGCTGTTGCTTCAGTCCACTTCACTTTTCAGGAGGCATCTCCTGCCTATCAGCATAGAGCTGTCGACAAGATTGTGCCCAGCACTGCTAACCTCTAGCACCAACCCGCCCTGCACTGCTTACTTTTGAGTGGCAACCAGTTTAAACAGCGATGTGGATTAACTGTGTGTGGCTGGTACTCCTTTGGTTCATCCTGTGGGTTGCTCGCCACCCAGTGAAAGCCCTGTTCCAGCACCCTGCCTCCGAGGCTAAGCTCCACATACCCCTACATGATGCACCTGCTTTCCTCCAGCGACTGGATCTTCCCTACATTTTCCGCCGCAGACCCATTCATCGGGGCAGTCATCGGAACTTTCAATATGACAACTCCAGCTCCATCCCTTCTTTTTGGTCCACTACTCGCACCTTAAAGAGAAACACGGGTCGCCGGGCTGAACGGGTCGTGGTGCGAGTCCCAAGAACGTCGAACACAACCACCGGCAGCAGCTCAAAAGTAAACTTTGGTCTACTGAACACCCGCTCTCTCACCAAAAAAGGCCATCTCATCCAGGATTTGGTGGTGGACGGTAAATTAGACTTTTTATGCCTGACTGAAACGTGGCAGCAGAAGAATGTCTTCATGGATCTGAACGACGCCACTTCAACAGGGTTTGTTTATTTCTCCCAACCACGTGTCACTGGTCGTGGAGGTGGTCTTGCATTAATTTTCCGTGAGTGTTTGAGAGCAGCTCCTATAACAGTTCCTACCTTCCAGTCATTTGAGGCCACTGTATGTCAGCTTTCTGGATCCACCCCGACCATCATTGCCACTATTTACAGACCACCAAAACCTAACAAGGATTTCATGTCAGACTTTTCAACTTTTCTAACATATATCTCTGCTCTTTCACCAAATGTTTTATTACTAGGAGACCTAAATATTCACCTGGATAATGTTAACAATTCACTTACTAATGATTTCCTATCCTGTTTGGACAGTTTTGGTTTTCAACAATTTGTTGATTTTCCCACTCACTCAAAAGGACACATTCTGGACTTAATCTGCTGCTCAGGTATCATACCCATGGACTGTAAATCAAACTTCATCCCGTTTTCCGACCATATGCTTGTGACATTTAATGTCAATTTGTTTCTTTCCAAACACAAGCCTCCACGCAATATTACCTTCCGTAATGCTAAGGATATCAACCTGGAGAATTTATCTGCCCTGATCAGTGAACTCCCAAATACAGACAGTTTTACAGCTCCAGATCAACTTGTTTCACACTACAACACACACCTGCACCACATCCTCAACACACTTGCTCCACTAAAATCCAGATCTGTCTCATTCACCTATACTGCACCCTGGTACACCCCCTCTCTAAGACAGTTAAAAGCAAAAGGCCGCCAACTTGAAAGACTCTACACCAAAACCGGACTAAGTATCCATAAAGACATGTACACACAGCACATTCTCCACTATAAAGAGTGCATCTCTAAAACCAAATCTGCTTTCTACTCCAATCTCATCAATTCAAATAAAGAAAATTCAAAGATTCTTTTCTCCCTCATCTCTAACATCATCAAACCTCCTGACTCCCTTCCATCACATCTCTATTCAACTGATTTCTGCAACACCTTGGCTTCATTTTTCACCACAAAAATCCACCTTATCCATCAACAGCTCACCCCCTACTCTGCTCCATTTCTATCTTCCATTCCATCTTTTACGTCTGATGATTCGTTTTCTTCATTTACCCTACCCACAGTTAGTCAAATCTCTACATTAATTAAAAAATCCAAACCTTCCACATGCCAGCTTGACCCACTGCCCACCATCCTTGTTAAAGCTACAGCTCCCTCTCTTTGTCCTCTCATCACCAACATAATCCATGCTTCCCTCTCCTCTGGAATCGTTCCTCCTGCATTGAAAACTGCTGCTGTCACTCCCATACTTAAAAAACTGGGTGCAGATCCCACAGACCTCAATAATTACCGTCCCATTTCCAACCTTCCATTCATTTCAAAAATTCTTGAGAAAACAGTATCTGCTCAGCTTCAATCTCATCTGTCCTCCAATAATCTGTATGAACTTTTCCAATCTGCCTTCCGTCCCCTTCATAGTACTGAAACTGCTCTTCTAAAAATTACTAATGACCTTCTCCTCTCTGCTGACTGTGGTTTATTATCCATCCTTCTTTTACTTGATCTCAGTTCAGCTTTTGACACCATTTCTCATTCTATCCTCTTGAACAGACTCTCTTCCATTGGCATCTCTGGCACCGTCCTCTCCTGGTTTCATTCCTACCTGTCTGACCGTACTCAGTTTATCCAACTGAAATCTTTCACTTCTCATTCTGTCCCCATCACAACTGGTGTCCCTCAGGGTTCTGTGCTCGGTCCACTCCTCTTTATTATCTACCTTCTCCCGCTTGGTCATATTTTCCAAAAACACCACATCCATTTCCATTGCTATGCGGATGACACCCAGCTCTATCTTTCCAGCCAACCCAACTCCACACTGCCTCCATTAGCACTGGTTGACTGCATCAATGAAGTCAAATCCTGGTTCACCTCAAACTTTTTAAAACTCAATAGCAATAAAACTGAACTTCTTCTGATTGGCACCAAATCCACCCTGAGCAAGACCAACCATTTCTCTCTTTCCATTGACGGTTCCACCATCTCTCCCTCCCCTCAGGTAAAGAGTTTGGGTGTCATCCTCGACAGTAGTCTCTCTTTCACTTCTCACATAAACAGCGTCACCAGATCAGCTTACTTCCATCTACGCAACATCCAACGTCTACGTCCCTCCCTCACTACTCAGTCCACTGCTGTACTGGTACATAGTCTTGTTACTTCCCGCCTGGACTATTGTAACTCTCTTCTATTTGGTCTCCCACAAAAAACCCTCCATAAACTTCAAATGGTTCAGAATTCAGCAGCTCGTATCATCACACGCACTCCCTCCATCAACCATATCACACCTATTCTTCAACAGCTTCACTGGCTACCCATCCCATTCCGCATTCAATACAAAATCTTGCTCTACACATTCAAAGCCTTTCACAACCTTGCACCTCCATATCTCTCTGACCTCCTTCATGTCTTCATACCTGCTCGCTCCCTCCGCTCCTCTTCTTCTATCCAGTTTTCTGTCCCTTCTGCCCGTCTTGTCACCATGGGGAGCCGGGCATTCAGTTGCTCTGCTCCCCAGCTTTGGAACTCACTCCCCCCTGACCTCCGCAACACTGACACACTCCCACATTTCAAATCAAAGCTAAAAACTCATCTTTTCCAAATGGCCTATTCACTTTAACATTAACCTTTTCACGTTTTTATATTTTTTTATTTAATTTTGTATTTATTTAAATTGTTGTTGTTGTTTTAAGTGTTTATTGTATTTTATACTGTATACATGCTGTGGGGCGACCTTGAGTGCCCAGAAAGGCGCCTTATAAATAAAATGTATTATTATTATTATTATTATTAAAAATGAATTTTTGCTTCTAATGACTTTTCCATTTAAAGTGAGTTAAGAATAATTCTGCTTATATAAGTCAAAACTTTTAGTTAAAAAAACAATGAATTCGAGCTCAAAACCTTACTTCCAAAACTACCATCTTGTACTATTTATGACAGCAGTGGCTGAGGCAGTAGAGCAGGTCGTCCAATAATCGAAGGGTCAGCGGTTCTATCCCCGCTCCCCCAAGCCAACTGTCGTTGTGTCCTTGGGCAAGACACTTCGCCCTCCCTGTCTCCAGTGTGGCTCCACTGGTGTGTGAATGTGTGTGAATGTATCCCTGTGATGGTCAGAGGGGCCGTAGGCACATACTGGCAGCCACTCCTCTGTCAGTCTGTCCCAGGGCAGCTGTGACTACATCAGTAACTTACCATCACCGAGTATGAATGAGGAGTGAATGAATAATGAACACATTGTGAGCGCTTTGAGCATCTGGAAAAGCACAGATAAATCCAATCCATTATTAATATTATAAGAAAAATAAAAATTAGAGTCTAACACTTTAATTGAAAATAACTTTCTGGGATGAATTGTGTGAAAGCTGACATAAAAGTTTTACAGTTTCAACAGGGGAGATAATTTAACTGGAAAGTAAAAACAATATTTCTCTCCACCTATAGCCATTTCTAAAGTCACTTAATTATCATTATGTTGGAGAAAAAATTGAAAAACACATTTTGGGATTGCCTGATTATTAAAGATTTTATGGATCAAATATCAAGAAAAATTGAAAAAGGGAAATGCCTGTAAATACTCTGCCATATCACCATAACAATTATGCACTACATAAAACATAAATGTTATGATCACAGCTATGGTTATGTAAGATTATTCTAACACTAATTATGCCACTTATGGTTCATTTCACCCCAGGGAATCGAACACTAGTTTCTCGCACACCTACCCTGCACTAAAGCAACGATATCCTGCCTCAGATGTCATGATACAGCAGCAGGAAAATAAAAATAAAAAGAGTCCAAGAAATGTACTTAATATAAACAGTTTTCTAAATTTTCCGTTGTTTAGGAATCATAAGATACGATTTTGGTAAACCCCTTTTTAAAAATACATTTGCATATGAAAATGCCAAAAATAACACAGAAACACCAAGATACTCAATCAGTTTTATTCAGGAGAATCAAGAGAAAATATTACTCAAGAAAAAAAAAAAGAAAAAAAATGTAAGAGCTCCTTTCAGAAGCAGCATTCAAAAATATTTAACCGTGTCTCTCAATGATCCTTCATTCCCATCCTACTCTTTTCTAGTTTATAATAAAGCTGATTAGTTTTAGTACTAACTCATTTCAAATAAATATTATCTTTTTTTTCCCGTCTTTGTATTAAATCACAGGCAGTCAGTAACAGCCAACACCCCAGGCCTGTACTAACACACAGTCAGAGAAGCCCCCCCACACACACACACCAGGCATAATGAATGTACAATATATTACACAGTTACATTATATACACCACCGCTGTTACATCAAGGACAAATAAATGCGATTACAGTATCCAAAAATCCTTTAATTCCCCGTTCTTTTCACACGCTCCAGAAAGATTTAAATGTTTACATCTTTGCCCACTAAACCCCAACTCATCCAAAAAAAAAAAAACTCTAAAGAAACAGATCATCGGTGGCATGTTAAAACCAGAGGGAACAGGATGTAAGGAATTCCAGAGGAGAAAATGACGACGTAATTTCACTTCCAACACCGATCATTGAAGTCAAAGTGCTTCAGTCGACACCAGCAGGCTCACTTCACTGCAGCAAGGCTTTTATTTTGGAATCAAACTGGACATTTTTATCCAACTTCTGCTCAGTTACCTTGAATGAAAATCACAGCATCTCTATAACAGATTGATGAGAGTCAAACTGAAACGGACGTCACTCCTGGCTGTGATGCTAAAGGAAGCAACACTTCAGTTCTGCTTCATAATGCCCCAAAAGAACTTCAGTTTGATGAAGAAGTGTGCTAAAAAAAAACAGACTCGTTCCTTCTCATCAAAGCTTTGGAGAAAACCACAACAAATATTCCTTTACCTTCTTTCCCTACTCGCACATCATTGCCCTCCTCACAGCAAACACACACACACACACACACAATGAGAGGTTCACCAGGATCCTCAGCTTCAGCAGCAAGCTTCACAGGACCCCCCCCCCCCTTTCTGTGGCAGAAACATCACAGTCCAAATGAGAAGCATCTGACAAACACAGTCCAGTTGTCATAAAGGTGCATTAAGACATCTTTGATATGTCCAACTACAAATAAACCAACAGTATAATGGCAAGGATTTCATTTCTAGTGTTTGATTTAGGTCAAAACCAACGATTTCTAAATTTGGAGCACAAATTTCCAACGTTTTATTTCAAATGTAACCATTTTCTGAATGTAACATTTAGCTTTTAAAAACTCATGCGCTTTTGGGATTGGGATTAGTTGAATGACAGAGGAAGTTACAAATGGAGACATAAAAGAAAAAAATTAATAGTCAGGAACCCCCATTTTTCATTTTTGTCATTTTATTTCTGTCTGATCCCAATAGAGTTCACCTGTAAACACATCGAGGCCCCTGATGTTTGTGCATAGAAGTTCAGATGATAATTCCTAAAAAAAAGAAAAGAAAATACACCCTTGCAGAAACATGTTTCTGCCAAATGAAGTGTGGGGAGGAATCCGGACAGGAATGTGTCGAGTAGAAAAAAAAAACGGATCCAACATTTCTGGGAACGCTGGAAAACTGCAACTCAAACTGTAATTTTTTATCCAAAAAAAGAGCCTCAACTTGACTTAAATCTTAAATCTCAGTCTAGTGATGAGTTTTACTGATGTATTTGGTGATTTCTATGCATGCACGACAATAAAACGTCTTCAGTGTTGGACAACAAAAATCACAATGAGATGTTATGAACAGTTCCAGTCTCAAACCCCTTCACCTTCCTGACTCTGTATCGGTTAGTGGACCAGCAGAACAGCTGCTGAAGCTCAAATGCTTCTATTTGCCACCTTCATTTCTCAACTAGAATAAATAAATGGCCACCGAAAGCTGACGTCCTCTCTCTGCACTTTTCTCAAACCTCCTCAGGCTCACATACTTTAAATATTAGAGTTATTACATTCAAGACAGATGCTCTTTTTGGCATGTGTACAGTGAATCTGAACTAAACTTTCACTTCAACACAATTGTACAAAAGCTGCTTCTTTTAGAAAGCTAATTATAATAATAATATGGTATTAAAATACATGACCCCCTTTTTATTGCACATACGTGTGAGGCGGGTGAGGAAGAGATTGATGTGGGCAGGGGGATCCGAATGTGTGTGGAAATATCGCTCATCTTCTCCAACAACTAACAAGCAAAAAAATTATTTTGCATTTCAGTCACACACACACACACACACACCTACACACAACAAAAGAAAGGACGGTGCAATTTGGAGAAATATGTCCACATGGTCTTTCTCAGTAAAGGGTGTTTGCTGCCCCCTAGAGGAAACAGCTGTTAACACATCCTTAGGGGAAAAAAAACGTAAATGCGCAGTGATCACTTTCAGAAAAATACTTGGTTTGGGAATAAAAGAGGAATATCTCTCCTGAGCCATATCACATAGCAAGGGAACAATGATTGGAGAGGCAAAATGCTGATGAGATAGTGACTAAAATGAAAATGGAGGTGAGGAAAAAAGAGGCCTGAGTGCCATTTAGTCCGTAAAATGGACTGGAGTTGACATCACTGTCAACACGTTCCTGTTTCTTTACTTTAATCAAGCCCAGAATAAGGCTCCTTTCTCATTAACTATTGCTGATGATATTTACAGGACTGCTGTCAACGCCGCCATCCACTGAACAACTTCTTTGCATCGCAGCAGTCAGAGCTATGACTTGAATATCAGTGGATAGAGCTAAAGAACAAAAAGTAAAAAGAAGGGGTGGGGGGGGGGGTGTTGTGAGGATACTGTTGTCAAGGAAACAAACAAAAGTGCAGCTAAGTCCTTTTACAATGAAAATGTGGCAACATTTAAATAAATGGGGGCGATTCCAAGCCCAGAGATCCAAGGACAGTGTTGACCCCCACATGCCACAGCATTTTCAGAGTATTATTAATGAGCTAACAACAAAGCAAACTGCAGTGTTTAATATTTCCCCAAATTTCAAGACATGTGGACTTTCTCCCATGCTCGCACTCAGGCACACTCACTCAAACAACCAGTATCTTGACTTCGTCTTGTTCGTCGGGTCGATAAAAGAACGGGATGCAAGGGTTCTCGCCAAGGAATGGGGGTGACCTGGGAGCTCCCTGGGGGTTCTGGATCTCATGGAGGAGCTGCATGATTTGCTGGGCTGTACCGTCCTCTTTGGGCACCAGGGGCTTGGGTTCAGTCTGAACAAGTCCAGATGATGGGGTGTGCAATGAGGAGGCTTCGAAACCTGAAGAGCGCTCAAAAGAAGCGACGGCCTCCATGGCTTCTATGGAGAGAGAAGTCATTTGTGAAATTTATTACAAACCATAACAAAGTATTCTCCTGGACATTCTAAATTGTTCTTACACATTCATAGCAGACATGCAAACAAACTTGTGCACTTCTACACAAGTGCATTAAACGTTTTTATCCACTCCTTGCAGTGAAGACAGACCTCATTTTCTAAGCTCAGGGTTAAAATTCTTCTCACGGGGACCCATCTCTCTGCCATTTACCTGCTCCGCTGAGTTCTGTGTGTGTGCGCGACTGCTGCTCTGAAGGTGCATGATCCTCTCCAACAGGCAGTAGATCGGGGTTCACTGTTCCCGCGCCTGCTGCCGCTCCAGTGTAGCGGTTGTACCACTCGTTCCTCTCAGCCACCAGCCTCATCACCAGGTTCTGCAGCTCCGCCAGCTTTGCCTGATAAACAGATGTCAGATAGGAAGGAGCAGCATGTCAAGTTTTCAACGGATAATTCCATGATTTCACATTTGGAATGCTTTTAAAATCAACATTTAACTGATTATGATGGGCTTTCTTCAGTGCAACCACACTATTTGGATATTAAATATAAAATGTATTACATACTAGAAGAAAATTTAGTTTTCCTTATTGTAGTGAGGCAGTAAAATGTTTTTGTGAATGACCTTCATCTCCTCCTTGTCCTGGGCGAGCATGCTGATGTATTGCTCCTTCTCCTGATGCTTCTGCTTCATGATGGCTCTCTGACTCTGGTAAAGGGCGATGTACTCTCCTGAAAAGACGAGGAAAAAGAACAAAAAAAGGTCGTTTTAGAAGCTGAAAGAAAAAAAAGTCAACATTCAGGACAGTTCCCCTGATACCTATAGTGTCCGTCTCTCCAGATAACTGGATGCAGCGATGCTCCAGCTCCTCCACTCGCTCCTTCAGGTCAGCTTTTTCCTGCATGAGCGACATAAACCGCTGCTGGAGTTTCTCCATCGCAGTTTGCAGGGCCTGATGTATTTCTACCGGCACTCCACCTTCTGATCAAGTCGTGAGCACAGAGTATTTTAGGTTTTATACAGCGTTGTGATTCTAAAGGCTACTTTTGTTGTTTTTCTTCTCTGACCTGAATGCTCATGTTTGTGATCACAGTCACCACACTGTTCCTGGCTGCTGCTGTGCTCATGTTGATGAGCGGCACTGTGGCTGTGATGCTGCTGCTCCAGTCTGACAGCCACAGCGGCCTGCTGTCTGGCTGCCATGTGGAGCCTGTGCTCCTCCTCCAGCTGCCTCCTGGCCTCATCCCTCTCTGCTTTCAACTGTGCCAAAGCACCATGGATGAAATCCTCCTAAAAATTAGATCAATGACATGTAATGTAAAGTTATTCTCAATAAACAAATCATTTTGTCTGTAAACAATAAAAACCTCAATGCCACAACCGAGAGTTTTGTTTTTAACACACATTGAGGCTTCCAACTAACAAAGAAGTGGACAGACGGCAAAAAAAAGAAAAAAAGGTCAACCAAATGTTGTTGTTTTTTTAAATTGTATGATATAACAGACTCTTTACCATCTCTTTTCCGCTTTCAAAGTCTTCTGGAATAACTATGGAGGGTGACTCTTCCGGGTTCTCTTGCAGCGATTGACTTTCGATTCCATCTCCTAAAACATGAGAAATGTAATAAATAAATTTGTCCCTATTTTACAATCATGCCAACATTTTAACACTTTAAAAAAGTAGTAAGGATGCCACAATTCAAAACCAAACCGTTATGTTAAACTGAATCATGGGGAAAGTGAATCTCTCCATCTCTACTCAATACCAGTACGTTTATGTTGACAATGTCAAGCAATTGTTGTGCTAATTTTAAGGATTTATTATGTATTGGTTTATAACATTACACCAGGCTTAGTATGAGCCAACTGAAGAGTTTGTCTTCGTTTTTACTCACTTATTAGAAAGAAAAAAAAAGGTTTCAAAGTTTGTACTTTTTTGTTGTGGTTTTGCAATACATATATCATATATTGAACCAAAACAAAACTGTAACCCGAGGATGAGGATTGAACCAAATCATGGGGGAAAGTAGGTTGGTGCACTCTTAACTAGTAGGGGTGTAATGATAGACGTAGTTGAACCGAACTGTTTTGGTTTGGTTCACTTCTGTACCATTTCGGTACTTTTTTTCTTTTTTCCCCCCCGCATATGCATTGTAATGACCCAACTGCTGGGAAACGAGAGCCGAGCTGCTAATGAACTAGCTGCGTTGATTGTCCTTGCCCCATACTTCACACGCCCTCAAACAGTCTCAGAGAGGGAGAGGTAGACACAGAAATGCATTGCTCCATCTCCTTTACGGCACTTAAAGTGATTTCTTGTGAACACGCACGAATAGCGTAACAGCATGAACTTCACTTCTCTTCACAGCTCTCTCAGTGATGGGGAAGAATTCAACACACAAGATTTCACACTTCTTCATCTTGAAAAGTCTTAGTGGCGGGGCTAACCCCCTGGTCGCCACAGTATTAACTTTGCGCCGAGGCGGAAGTAATGTTAGCCTAGTTTCCTCTGAGATACTATTAGGTGACGGACTTAAAGTAAACATGTTAACATATGGCTAATGCAGACGCAAGGCCAGAGATGAGGGACCCCCCCCCCACACACATCTCCTTATGCTCTCCTGTGTGGGAGCACTTTGGCGAATGTTGTGTGTTGACATTGTTACACAAACATAGCGTAAGCCACAGGTAACACATCTGATCTGTTAACGAATTAAAACGGCATCACCTGACTGTAACAATCAGGTCTACAAGGAAAAAATATGTGCAAGTTAAAATGTTTCTTTAGGCCAGCATTAATTATCCAAAGTTTTGGGTTCCATAGTTTTTCTTATTTTATTAAGCAGATCACCTACATAGGTCAATTTTATTTATTGTTATGTAAAACCAATAAATGCATTTTGTAAGTCATTTTTTTCCTGCCTTTTTTTGTACCGAAAAAATACAGAAAAAAGATGGATAAATAGATAGATAAAAACTTTATTAATCTCCCAAGGGAAAAATTCAGGTGTCCGGCAGCAAAACGGACACAATAAATAACATTAAAATAAGAGTTCATAAAATAGCAGTTCATATCATGCAGATTTGTAAAACAGCTGTACCGAACCGAAATGTACCGAACCGAGCCCCAGCCCGAACTGAATTGAGATTTTATTGTATCGTTACACCCCTACTAACTAGTCGTCCTATTTAGTTTGCTTGAACAAAAACAAACAAACATATCACTGTAATTCCTGAAAAGAGAACTTTCATTCATCGGAAAAATGAAGAGTGATAGTGAAACACATATGGTGGTAGTACTTAGTACCGCCATATGTGTCTTACTGTCATTCTCAGACAGTTACAGTGAAACACAAACATGGGGGTAAATAGAATCCTACCACAGCCCTGATGGGGGAGCCTTACCCTGGTCTCTAGATGATGACATGAGAGCTGAGCTGTTGAGGAGCTCCATCACCTCAGCCTTCAACTCCTCATTGTCTCTGACTAGCTTTTCCAAATGCTCCTGTATATAAAAAGAAAAAAGAAAGTCAAACCGTTTTTTGGATGCACATGCTGGGATCCCACTTGTAAATCGCACCTGTGCTTGCTTGAGCTGACTGTGACTGATCTCCAGCTGTGTACGCCCCTGGCTTTCGTCATGCTGCAGCCGGTCCAGGAGCTGGCACTGCTGCAGATACAGTTTGTGGAGCTGCTCCCGCTCAGAGACCAGTGTCTGGTAGGCAGCAGAGTACTGCTGCAGGTGGGCTACCACCTGGTCTCTTTGCTCCACTGCACCTTGGACCTCCTGACATTTCAGCTCCATCTGGGGCAGGACAACAAAGAAATGAGTGACATAAGTATTTTATGCCCCAAACAGTTTCTCTCTTTTTTTTTTTAATGAAACTAATAACTAACAGATGTGAATTGATCACTTAAAGCCATCAGCAGTCTTTGGTTTGTACCTGCTCTTTCACATTGTGCAGCTCCTCCTGCAGCTCTCCCATTCTGCGGGCCAACTCCTTCTTTACATGATGTTCTGACTGGATGGCAGTGGTGAGCTCCATGTTCTCATTTGTCTGCAAATTTCAAAGACGCAAGAGAAGATTTGGTCTGAAAAAAGGCTGGAGTTTTCAGAGATCCCACGACATTCATATTCTCTGGTTTTTTTTAAATCCAGGTCTAGAAAGACCCAAAAAAAAATGTTACAATTTAATTTACACACCACATAATTATAATTTACACAAATGTACCAGCTTGACAAATCCGTTCTGCAGCTCAGCCAGCTGATCCTTCAGCGTGCGGTTCTGGGTGAGAGCGCGACTGATGGTGGCTTTGTCCGACTGAACATCCTCCAACATGCGTCGGCGGTCCTCCTCCTCGTGGGCTTGGCTCTCAACCTGCCGCTCCAACTCCCCCAGACGTGCCTCCTGCTCGGCACACAGACGACTCAGCTGCTCGTTATCTCGCAGCTGAAAGGAAACACACCACAGAGAACGGTTACTGAAACGTTACGCCTGCGAAAGTAAAACAATCAGTCATTACTCGCAAAAGCAGTTTGTACCTGTGCCTGATACTGTGCAGCAATAGCTTCTTTCTCTTCTTGTAAGTTGCTGAGGGCCTCCTGCAGAGCCACCTCCTGCTCGGACGGCCCGGACGTCGGAGGCTCTGGATGATCTCGTGTTTCTTTCTCTGCAGATAACAAGGCTACAATGGGAGGATAAAGTTTATCACATTTAACAAGAAACAACAGACTAAAGTAGCTGAGTGCAGTGTTTGTACATCCTTGAAAAACATTCTTCCACTTGTGAACAGTCTGTTTGCTTTGTGGGTGTAAACTCGTCTGCTCTCAGCTCCTTTCCTTCAGGACAATTTTTTTTTTTCAAATTTATTTTTTATTGAAAAAGCACAGGATAAATTGTACATTGTTTTGACGTGTTACAATGTTCATGCTTTCTCAGTTTTTTAATTGAAAAACAAAAAAAACAAGATAATAATAAATAAAAAAGGAACATGTGAGGAAGCAGGGAGCTTCAAAACATAAATGATATGACATGATTTCAGATGAAATCTGATCTAACAGGCTTAACATATTCTGTCCATATAGACCAAGTAGCGTAAAAAACATCCAGCCGTATTTGTAAAGAGTGTGAGATTCTTTCCATTATATAAATTCTTTGTACCACATCAATCCAGTCCTCTGTCGTTGGTTGTTCAGGTTTAAGCCATTTTCTGGTTATTGCTTTCTTACTGGCTGCCAGCAGAATGTAGAGCAGTTTCTTATTTTTGTTGTCTAGGCCATCAATTTTACTCAAAAACAGACTTTCAAAAGACAAGGGGAAAACAATAGAAAACACATTTTGCAGATGTTCATGTATGTCAGACCAATACTTCTTGATAATCACACAGTCCCAAAATATATGGAAGTGATTGGCTCCATTGTTACCACACCTCCAACATTTACTATTTCCTAGGTATTTTTTTTGAGAGGGTGTAGTAAAAAACCTCATTATGCTTTTCCAACAGAATTCACGCCAAATGTTTGATCCTGTTGTGATCCATTGTTTCCGACATATTTGTTCCCAATCCTCCTCTGTGATAGTGAGCTGTCCTTCTCGTTCCCATCTTTCCTTTACATAGTATGTGTTCTCCCCCTTGTGCGACAAGATACTATTGTATAACTTAGAAATTATTTTCGTAGGGCATATTGCTTTTATTAACGTTTTAAAAGTTTTAAGAAACCTTGGGTCATCTGTGGATATTTTAATTTTTTGATTGAAATAGTGCCGGACCTGTAGATATCTGAAGAAATCGTCAGAAATTAACCCGTGTTTTTTTTTTAGGGTATCAAATGTTTGAAATGCTCCCTTATGAACAAATGAGTTGAAATCAGTTAGCCCTTTGGCAATCCATAACTTAAATCTACCATCATATTTGTTGGGGGTGAACTCTGAGTCGTACGCACACCATCTGAGAATTTTTGAGTCTTCCATCAAGTTGCATTTTTTAACTGTGTCATTCCAGGTTTTAATCATCATATTCAGTAAGGGGTCATCTTGTAAAGGAAGTTCCCCCTGTAACTTGATATCTGCTAATAAAGCTTTTAATGGCATTTTTTCAAAAGTTTTCAGCTCTAGATCTTTCCACCCTGCAGTGTAAACTGGAGAACACATGCAGATAAGAGGCCTCAGCTGGGCAGCACAGAAATAGTCTTGTAGACAAGGAAGATTTCTGCCACCCTGATCTGTTTTTAATTGTAAGGTTTTATATTTAATTCTGGGTTTTTTCCCTCTCCATATGTATCTTGATAACATCTTATCCCATTCTACAAACTGCTTTTGGGGTATGGGAAGTGGTAAACATTGAAATAAATATAACATTCGTGGTAATATATTCATTCTTATTGAGTCAATCCGTGAGTGAAGGTCTAAAAATGGTATTGCATTCCACCTTTGTAGATCTGACTGTAGTTTAGTGTTAAGTGGTCCATAGTTCACTTCAAACATCTTTGTAAAATCTTTGTGCAGAGCAATGCCTAAATATTTAATTGAGTCTGCCTGCCATTCCCATTTGTACTCGTCTTTAATATTTTGAGGAGGGCTGTAGTTTAAAGTTAAAACCTGTGTCTTGTTTACATTAATTTTATATCCTGACAGAGTGCCAAAATCTTTAAGGGAGTCCATAATTATTGGTAGAGTTTTTGTAGGTTGAGATATAGTTAATAGTAGATCATCTGCGAATAAGGAAAGCTTTTGTTCCTTTCCTGAAACTTTTACTCCTTTAATGTCTGCTCTTTGCCTGATCCATTGCCCAAGAGGTTCAATGTATAATGCAAATAAAAGGGCAGACATGTTACATCCCTGCCGCGTTCCTCTCTCTAAGGTTATCGTCTCAGTGAGGTCTCCATTGATTTTAATCCTGGCTGTTGGTTTGTTATATAACCCTGAAATTGTCTCAATGATTGATTTGCAAAAGCCAAATTTGCCGAGTACTTTATATAAAAAGGTCCACCTCACCGAGTCAAATGCCTTCTCGGCATCCAGGCTGATCACTAGAGTCTCCTGTTTTTGTTGAACAACTTGATGAATTATGTTTAGTACTTTCCTGATGCTGTCCTGTGTCTGTCTCTGTTTAATGAATCCTGTCTGGTCCTTATGTATCAGCATTGGGAGAATTGTTTCCAATCTCCGTGATATTATAGAAGTGAATAGTTTGTAGTCGATGTTTAAAACACTAACTGGCTGGTAGTTAGCACAATCCAGTCTGTCCTTTCCCTCTTTGGGGATTATTGAGATTATTGCTTCGTTCCAAGACAATGGAGTCATTTTTTTCTCCATCACCCAGTTAAATGTTTTTAATAAGGTTGGAATTAGATGAGTTTTCCATCGTTTTATACCATTCTGGACTAAACCCATCTGCTCCTGCCATTTTTCCGCTTTTTAGTTTTCTGATCGCAAATTGAATTTCTTCACTAGTAATTGCTGTAAGCAATTTTTCATTTTGCTCAACTGTTAGAGTTGGCAAATCCAAATTTTTTAAAAATGCATCTATTTGGTCACTATTATTTAGGTTTGTTTCTGAGTAGAGATTTTTATAGTATTCATGAAAACACTGTTGAATTTTCTCCTGGTCCGTTTCAATTTTTTTACTTGAAGGATTTTTTATTTTATAAATTGCTCTCTCTGCTTGTTGTTTTCTCAGTTTATAAGATAGAAGTTTCAAAGATTTGCTGCCTACTTCATAGTATTTTTGTTTCATTAAAACAAGTTTTTTCTGTACCGCCAGTGTATTGATGTCGTCAATTTCTTTCTTTAATTTTATAATTTCAGTGTTATTTTTGGTCTTTACACTTTGGAAATGCTCCTGTTGAAGTTTTAACAGTTTTTCTTCTAAGCACTTCAGTTTCTGTTGATTAGCTTTTTTCTGGTAGGATGAGATGCTAATTATTTTCCCTCTCAGAACTGCTTTTAGAGCATCCCAGAGAGTTCCTGGTGATACCTCACCATTATCATTATGTATTAAGTATTCTTTAATTTCATAGCTTAATTTATCTTTGATATTTGGATAATTTAAGATGTTATTGTTTAATCTCCAAACAGTGGCTCTTTTCTGTCCAGCCAAGTAGAGACTCACTGTAACTGGATTATGGTCAGAAATTGCACAAATTCCAATATCACTGTTTTTCACTCTTAGTAGGTCATTTTTGAACATAAATATGTAATCTAGACGGGAGTACGCGTTATGAGGATGTGAGTAGTGAGTATATTCTCTTTTTGTTGGATTATTTTCCCTCCACACATCAACCTTCAGGACAATTTAATCCTTGTGTGCCTTAAAGTCCCAAGTTCACACCAAGGAAACGTGAAGCCTCAGAGGTAAGCGGGCATGACTCACCTGCAGCATTTTTTAGCTCCGCAATGCTAGCCTCCAGCTCTAGCACTCGGTTGATGTTTTTATCCCTCTCCTCTGCCACCAAAGTCACCTTCAGATGAAGAAAGAAAAAGGTTACTTGCACAGGAACAACAGCTAGAGTGGAATCCACAAAAATGTTAGCTGCTCTGGACCTGCGTTAGCAGCTGCTCCGTTTTGTCCTTCCATAGGAGACCCTCCTTCTGGATCTGTTCAGCATAACAGTCTCTCTCCGTCTTCAGCTGGGAGACGGACTCCATCAGCTACAACAAAAAAATAGACAACAAACAGGATCAGAATCTGCAGTTTGGACAAAATATAGTTTCAGCAACATCCTAACCGACCTGGTGATTTACAGCCTCCAGTTGTTGCTTCTCTTCCAGCAGTAAATGAACTTGTTGGTTGGCAATAGTGGGATCTGACTGGTTTGAACACTAAAGGCAAATCAAAATACAGAAGAAAGCATACATATAAATGTTACCTGATTAGCTCAACCTGACTGGAACTCATAAACAGAGCTCTAATCATAAAAATGTACACATTTTTCCAAGAAACTCCAGATGAAAACAACTGAAATCCAACTAAAACATAATTTACGATACACAGAATCGGACCATTTGGACTCACCTGTTGCAACATGAGATCAGAAATCTCCAGCCTCTTGCGAAGGTCCTCCACCTCCAGCTTGATTGCAGCATTATCCTGATTACTCAGCTTCAGTTGCTCCGACAGCTCTGAGCTCTGCTGTTTTGACTCTTCACTCAAGTTGCTGAAAACATTTAACAGGTCATTTGTTGGGAACTTAATCATACTGTACACAGCCCGATACACCGGTTTCAGTACCAATTCAATTTAAACACAACTTTATATTGAGGTAAATCTTTGAGCCGCTCATTTTACAGCATAATTACTTACTTTAATCTTAAAACTTCAAGTCGGAGGCCGTCCCTTTCCTTTTCCACTTCTTTTAGGGACTGCAGACAAATAGCAAAGCATTTATAACTGAAGTAGAATTTGAAAAAAAAAAAAAAAAAACAACAACAAGAGCAGAAAATGTAAAACTGAAAATAATTTCCTTTTCATTTTACATCTTACTGGACTTTTAATTGGAACACCTGCAAAGATGAAGCATTTTGATGCACTGTGATATGAGAAAAGTTGCCAAATTATGAAAACTCTAAATGTGAAGCAGCTTTGTAACAATTCTCCATTTTTCAAAGCTTAATAAACAGGTGAACTCTTTATTTTTATTTTAACTTAAAATCCTACACAATTGAAGATTGTAAAAGGAAGAATGCAAGAACTGCTTTTGGTTATGGAACTGTGCATATTTAAGTAGCCAGTGAGTGTGTGCTAGCTTGCATTAGAGAAACCCGCTGACAAACAAATCAGTGGTTTGTCACCTTTTCAAACTGCTTCTGCTGAGTGGAGACAGAAGAAAGGGTCCGCTCCAGCTCTGACACTCTCTGCTTCGTCGCCTGCAGACGGTTATTCAGCTCCTCTGCTTCAACTATACACACACAAAGATGTACACATGCAATAGCGCATAGTCAAATGACTGCTGCGTAGTTAAGATCTTTGAAAATGTATATTGAAAAAAAACGCACACACACACCTGTTTTCTGTCGTGCCGCTTGTTGTGTGTATTGTAGTGCCGTTTGCAGCTCTGACTTCTCAGATACTAGAATACCAATAGTCTGGATATGAACCTTGAGAAAGTACACAAGAGTTTAGAGCTAAATACTAGCATGTGGTTTGACTACAAGCCCCTAATTAGATCACAAGTAGAATCAGATAAAGGTCATCAGAGAATCAATGGACACAGTTCTGTTTTTCTGTCTAGTTTAGAAAGATTCTAGACTCCTATTGAAAGAGAAAGGGTGTGTTTGAATACCAACGCTCAGACCTTTTGGAAATCTTTTGTTTAAACTGTTGTGACATAGAAGGAATGCTTAAAATGTAACTCCAAGAAAAATGCAGAGGTTTTTTTTCCCTTTAGGATAAAATAAAAATGTACCTGTAACTGTTCCCGAATGGCTCCCTGCTCTTTAGAAAACCTCTGTTCAAATTCTTTTCGCTCCTGGAACAAAGTAAACATGATGAGCGGACACCACAGCAAACGTCAGACTACACTATGGTACAACAAATAGAGAGAAAAACATCCCACCTTTTGAAGTTGATCTGTGAGTTCCTGCGTTTGTTGTGCCTGCCAGAAGAACAGCAGAAAAGAAAGAAATAAAATATTTAAAAATACGCAAGTGTATTTTATTTGTAAAATACACGTTACAAAATAAGTAATAAAAAAAGACCTATTAAGCATGCCAGCAAGGAAATTGCGATGCAAAGTTTGGTTAATTTTATTGTATATTTTTTTTATTTATTGTCTGATTCGTTTCTGTTCAGCTGATTTATGAATAATTTCTTTTCAAACAAACCATTTAATAGTTGAAAGCTCGGGCCAAAACGCACCGAGGTTCTTACGTTGCGAAAAATACAAAACACTCAAAAAAAAAACAAAAATGTTATTTTACAGGTCAAAATAAGTTACCTGGGTTTGCAAAGTTAAAATAAGACAAATAATATTCATGCTGTGTTAATATTTACTGACTAAATTATCATTAAATTTCTATAATTAAATATAGAAGACGACATTGTTATGGACAAAATGAATAACTTTTCAGCTCATTCATTCTTGCTTGTGACTGGAGCTTTCATGTGAAAAAGTCAAACAGATAACTGGAATGGGTTAAATGTCCTACAGCTAAAGAATCAAACCAAATGATCACAAAATATAGAGCAAAACAAATTGGGAGAACTGTCTATCCTGAATGTTTCATAAACTAAAGTTACTCACTCAGCAAAAACACACTGGAAAAAAACCCTTATGATAGAAACAGCTGCTTCTCCATGATCCCTCCGGTTGTTTTTCCTTGAAATAGTTAACACCAGTCTGAATGCAATGGAGAAGAAATCTTCCTTTTTTATTTTACTTATGACCAGTCATTTAATCAGCAGCCAGTGTCTGCTTTCTATTTTCCCGCCTCTATACTCGGTCCTATTTGCTAATTGTGTTGTTGGTCATCTGAGGTAATAACATGGTTTTTATTTAACTAAAGAAAAATACAATCTTGTGTTTATATGTCTGTTTTAGTTGGAATATATTCACATATATTCACTCAACTTCATTTGTTTTTTTTTAATAATGTGGTCTGATCAGATGGCATGCATAACATCATGGGGGAAAAAAACAGTGAAAGGAAGGAAAGAAAAACATGCAGAACAACGCAGCTTCTTACCAGCTGGTCTAGCTTGGTATTGAGCTGAGAGTTTGTTAACTTGCTGGACTCCAGGGCAGCCGCAAGCTCCTGGTTCCGACTCTATTACGTGCACGCATGCATCGAGGAAAAGGGGAGGAAAACATCAAAAAGAAATAAATGAAACCGATGGATAAAGTGCAGGAACAGAAGTCAAGAAAAGAATATGAAGGAGAAACAATATTCAAAAGTGAGTAAAAAAAAAAACATGAGTGAAACGACAGCATCATAAACAAATACTTTCACTGATGAGAAGTGACACAAATCATCCACAAAATGATTGAGTATTAAAGTGATCATTGTTCATGTTTAGGACCTTTTCAAAGCATAATTGAAATTATTTATTAGTTATACTTGATTTAAACACTTGAAATCTACTTTTTAATCACCATCCTAAAAAAACTTAAATAATAGTACTTGTATGTATTTATTAAAATATTAGTATTATAGTTTGTTTTTGTTGACAGAATCATATCTTGTCTGATGGTCTATCTGTACTGTGATATAAACATGTCTCATAAAATGCTACTGCTTTGAATTCCAAAGGCTGTTTCCAACATGACAGACAGGAAATAAAGCATTCCTGTATTACCTCCAGTTCCTTTTCACTGACGGGAGGTGCGGTCTCCCCGTTCACATACGCAGCAGATGACTGGAACGAAACAAAGACAGGCAGATGTATCAGATGTAAGCCCTCTTAGAAAAATTTTTTTTTTACAAAATGTTAAAAGTTTGAAAGAAAAGGTGATCAAGACATTCAAATGTTTTTTTTAAAAAGCTTGACATATTTAAGCACTTCTACTGAACTTGGGAACCATGTTTATATAGAAGCTTGAGATGGTAAAACCTGAGCCGTACTTGAGAAGAAGAAAAAATAAAAGCGTGCCATTTGGACACAAAGGAGAAGCAAAACCAGAATGAAGGTTGATACCTCAGAGAGGAGACCATTCAGTTGCTGTGAGAGCTGCCGTAGGCTCTCTGTGGAAGACAGCGGCCTGCAGGATGATGCAGAGAAGGCGTTATAGGCCAACCGTTAGCATTTTACTGTATACGTGCAAAAGCATTGCTTTTTTTGTAGACATCCATATATACATTTTCAAATATCATTTAATACTGCTTTATTGTTATCATATTATCAATGCCCAGCAAAAAAACAAATGTGTTGTATGACTACACAAAAATGTACCAAAGTAACAAACACCCACCTGTTTTCCTCCTGTAGACTCTCGTTGCAGTTGGTATCAGGATACTCCTACAGGAGGAACAGAAGCAGAGGAGGGAAGCACAGAGATACACAAAGGAGAAAAACTGGAAGCAAACTGCATAAATTGGGCCTTTTTGATAACGATATCCATTTAGGACTCAATGAACACAAACTTAAGAAGATTTTTTTTAGAAAAAAAAAAAAACACAAAATTTTCTCAGGTACCCAACAAGTTGACGAGTTTATTTGATATTAATAATATATAAGGATTTAATAAATGATCTTCACTTACACTGGTAAAGTATAATAAACTCCAAATAGAAATTAAGAAAAGGATTATGGTAACTATGTAAAAAAAAAGTTAAGTGAAACACAGCAGGGGTGGGATTATATACATATACCGGTACTTCTTCCCACTCTCAAGCAAAAAAAAAACATAAGTCCAGTATATATATATATATATATATATATATATATATATATATATATATATATATATATATATATATATATATATATATATATATATATATATTAAAAATTTCTTTGTTTGGCATTATTAGGTTTTTTTGTAGATTGCGTGAAATAAACCAGTTCCATTTCCGAAAGCAATTCCAAAATAAGAAATAGCGTTACTTTACTTTAGAAAAATCAATGTGACCTTAAACCTGTAGAGGATGTCATTTGAGAACTTAAGGAACAACTTACTAAAAATCACACGGACCGAATAAATTATTGATAAATGACTGTTTGATTACATATTTTAGTGTATCTTTTCATGTTTCAAGACACCACGTTTTAAAGATTACTTGAAAATACAAAGAGCCTCTGTTTTCATCTTGTGCGTACAAAAGATTCCAAATCAAACAGTCATTAGTCACTGCTGTTGGACAAACTTTTGCACAATAAAAGGACAAACGACTTGTTTGGTAGAGCGGAGAAAAGTGGGAGAAGGTAGATGATGGGAAACACACCTGCAGGTCAGTGATGTGACTGTCAGACTTGGGGTTAGTAGCGGGGTTAGCAACAGCGGGCTTTAACACAGGAGCGCCATGCTCAGGCTCGCTGTTTGGCTCCTCCAAAAACTGGGGACTTGGAAACCTGGCAGGCTCTATGGCAGCGGGCGTCTGAGACAACACACACACACACACACAAAATCCACACGCTCACTAAAAGCTCCTACGATAAGCAAAGTGAAGCAACACTATTCAATCTTTAATATGCCAGTAAAGAAAAGGTTCATTTTAAAAACACATTAACCTGTTAGCTGTAAAAAAACTAAGTTTTTTTTACTTTGTAAACTAATTATTTGTCATCATGTGACAACAAAGCTGCTTTGAAAAATGCTGGTCCCCAAGCATGTTTCTTTGGAATTTAATTGCAACAAAAGTGGAGTTCAGCAAGTTATATTTGTAAATTCCTAAATGCATTCTTTAAAGTCCAAAATGCACAAAACCTGACAGAGCTATGCAGAACACAAAAAAGCTTAAAACCTTTTTTTTCTGGTCAAACCTTTAGGCACAAAGTCTGTAAAGCTAGGATCAAATGGAGACAGTCGGTGCCGGAAAGAAATCTGGGTAATGTGGATGATCAGGTACCATTTTTCACCATGTGACTCAAGTCAAGATATTTGAGATTATCTATAATGATTACTTGGCTATTTTAAAAAATGATTGCATGTCAAAGAGCGAGAGAGAGAAAAAAATACGACAAAAAGAACTTATGGAACCTTTAATATAAAACTGTGTTTTTAGTTTTTCCAGAAACTGTCAAAAAGTTTTCTTAAAGAACACCTCTTAAAGATTACATAAAGCCAAAAGAAGAAAAAGCACTGGTGAAGAGTCCACTTCATACGCCTTTAAGTGTTTTATTTGCTTTATTATATGAAAGTGTAAATAGCAAAGCAGCTCAGTAGAATATCAAACACCAAAAAAGATTTACTTCAGGAGTTGTAATAAATGAAAGGGGCAGAGCAGAAAGAGACAGCAGATGCTCACCTGACAGTTGCCATTAGGTGAGAGGACTACTCCATTGCTTTGACTAAGAGCTTTCAGAAAACTGTCAAACTACAGGAAAAAGAACAAAAGACAGAGAGATGTGGCAGAAAAAGGAACTATGTCAGGTGACGGGATAGTTAAAGAAAAAAAGGGACATAGAGAAGCAGCTAGCCGTAGTAAGTCAAAAAGTGAGTGAGTAAGGAAAAAAATACTTAGCAACATTTTTTTTACATCATCGTCATCCAGATCAGTCACACAAAAATGCATTTAAATGAGGTACAGGTTTGCTAGATGGAGCTATCCATTTAGTTGCAGCAACAAACGTTAATATGTAACCATGGCGACAAAGAAGAAAAGCCCGTCAACCAACTGTGCACCAAGATATGAACTGAAATGTGTAAACTTACATATAAAAAAAACAAACTAATACAACTTTTGTTTGTGTGTTCGCTTGTCTCCAGGCTTAAAATATACAACGGTGTGTATCAGTTCGAGTGTGTTTTGGCTTCCATTCCTTTTTGAACATGCATGTTAAAGTGAAAACTTTGTCAGACATTGCTGATCGCGGAGTCTGGCAATGACTGCTTCCAACTATGTTTGATCTGTGTGTGTCCTAAAAGAGCACGCCGACTTTTGAGTACGTACACAATATAGTTATAAAACTAGCCAAATAATAGGAACTCAGAACAGTTATCCCATAGCAGCAGCAGGACTGAAGATCCAAAAACATAAAGCAGTCTCTAAAAGCAGCTAATCACCTAAATTAGCTTGTAATCTCATCAACTAAAATAAGATAACCATGAAGTATTTTTTTCTAAATCTCTTGTTTGAATAAGACACAGCCAGAATGCAAATAAACTATTAAACAGAGAATAATTTGACCCCTGAAAAATATAAATAAAATGCATTTTACAAACTTACTGTGTCAGGAGAGTCTCTGTCTGCTGAAGGTGCGTCAGCTTGGCCCTTCATTTTCCTTTTTTTCTTGGCCCCTGCTCCACCACCACCACCACCTCCACCTCCCTTTTCCCCTCCTCCAGGAGCAGGAGAGCTCTTCTGTTGAAACTCCTTCAGCTGGGAGACACATTTGTGAAGGAAACAGCGCACAGGTGAACAGGGATGCAGAAACCACCAAGATGCCAAATATGAAAATAATGAGAATTCACCACAACTTTTGTGATAAAACAATTGCAACAGTGCATTTGTCAAATCTACATTTTAGACATCAACGGAAATCAGTGGAAACTCTAATCAAACTTAATATAACGGTGAGATAAATACAAGATCAGGCTTATCAAAGCACTGACAGTTCCAAGACCAAAAATGATTATTTATACCAAAGTGCAGCAGCTGCAAGAATGTTTTCCATATGTGTTCAGTGAAAATCCAATGTCAATTGTATCTCGTATTGAACCTAGAAAGGATGCTTTTTTTCTCTGAGTCCAGAGATTAGACTCAACATGTTTCCATTTGAAGAATGATAGCACGTCTCCTGTGCGCATAGAAAGTAACCCAGACAGATAGCATGTACTCTTGAACTCCCTCTATCTTGGATATATTACTAAACAAAAAGATTTGACTTAGAAATAAAACTCTATAAAAGCTGCAGTACTCAATAAATCTTTAAAAAAAAAATATGTATAAAAACAATCTAAAACAGCTAAAACGTTACTGGGCATTTAAGTGAACACTTCCCAAGGCTTTAGCTGTTGTTTCTATCATTCCTCTGGGTTTCATAATGGCTATAGGTCACCTGACAATCTGGAGGTTGCTCGCCAGGCGCCAAGCATCTTCCTAACTTTGAAACTGCCCTTTGTGAATTACCGGAACTTTACTGCATTCCCTCCCAACTGAGCAAACCACACAGCTCCGAGATGGATCTTCTACATAAGATGGACTAAAATGACTCTGGTTCTTCATCATCGTCATCATCATCAGCCTTTATAGAGAAAGGCAGGTTTTTATTTAAGCAGCAGAATAAAATAGACACCATGAATGAAAAATGAAATCCTTAAAATTTGCGAAGTGGTTTAGTAATCTTTTCAGTTTGGAAGAAAAATATTCAGAGGGGAAAAAAACAGCTAAATTTTTCAAAGCTTTCTAATTTACAGCAAATGTTGAAGGTATTTAAATTTTATTTTTGTACACATTATCATATTTTTTTGCTTGTTAGCCAGTTAACCTCTGCTTTGGAAAAAAACAACTTACTGTTAATTAACCAAACAGCAGGGTAATCAGAATCCTGTGCAACTACAAATAATCTTTTGATAGATTTTGCACTAAAATGATATAATGTAGTTAACCTGACTGATCATTTCAAATCCAGTAGAAGACCTTTATAATCACTATCTGTCAAATGTCTACAGACATACATTAGACTAGGAGGAAACCAAGATACTCTTCCCAGTCTTGGTCAAAACCTCAAGTATCTCAACATCATGATTTAAACAATTCACCACTTGAAGCCAAATGATGATCGATTCCATTACCGACGTGCTCCAAGACTAAACCAACACAATGCGCTTGATTGATAACCTAAAGTAAATCATGTGTGTATCAATGTTTTACTGGAGATAAAAGATAAATGAGGAATTTGCCCAAAATGTAAATCCAAAAGGACTAATAAAATAATACCACATATGTGTTTAAAAGATACATTTTCCAATGAATTAATCTTATTTTTAAATTTGATGTAAAAAAAAATGCTTTTATTGGACTAGTGTAGTAGTTGTTCTGTTTAAAAAAAAATTAAAGGCAGATTTAATGAAAGTAGAAAAAAATGTACTCTTGACAGTTGCATAGAAACGAATATACATAAAATAAAATTTTAAATAGTTAATCATGACAAGGATATTGAAATGCTTATGCTAACATGTACAAACTGCTATTTAGCTTTAGTGCATTCGAACGTGTGCTGTAAAGCCGATCTAAGTTATGCTCTTTTGCTTACTGCTAAAAGCTGTTCGTATAATTAATATTTGTATCTTATTGGATCGAAATGTTGACCACTCGTGACCAAAAGCTACCATTTCACAGCTGATGGGACACATTTTCTGCCTGGCAGGAACTGGGGAAAAGGGGTGTCAGCTGTCAAAACAGACCGGGTCATCCCATTTGGCTAACTACTATGCTACTTTGTTAGCAAAAAAATATAATGGTTTCAATCTGATTTTTTAGCAA